>NC_073257.2:73786500-74090000 GCF_029289425.2 Pan paniscus | reverse complement strand
AAAGATTTAAATAACTTGCTCCAAGTTCACTGAGAAGGCAGCTTCTAAGGGGATGTAAATAATTTGTAGGATTCAGAAATGAAAGAATAAAGTTGGCCTTTGGGCATTAAAGCACCATCTCCTATGGATAGGAACATTAGCTAGTTAGCCCAACACAGAAGATCAGTTTAGATCTTCTGGTTTAAAATAAAACCATTCATTGAGATCAAGCCCTGAGGGAACTCGGGATGGGTAAACAGCTATATTGTGTGACTTTTTACCTTGCAGTTAACTTCTCTGCCAGATAGAAAGTGCTTTATTAGTAGATTTCTTTTTCCTTTGTATCTCACACAAAGCCTATCCCACCTGAGGAGAAGCCTGAGAGAAAGTCACTTCAATTCAATTTTGGTAATTTAGAGATTTTGCTTGGCACCCAGTCTCCTTCCAATACTTGTCTCTATAAACATTGATCTTCTCTACCTCTCTGAGGGTCTCTAACCTTGGTATGTCGCTGTTCCTCATCATTTAGTGGCTGGGAAATATAAAGGCAGAAGTCCTAAATCTGTGGCAACTTTAGAACTTCTAAATAGTAGAGCCCTGGAGGTAGTAGCACAGTTGGAGGGAGGTGGCTGGACACTCTAAGTTGTGTCTACATAGTACTTAACACAGGAGTGAGAAGGTGTCAGGTGTGTGAATCAAAGAATGGGCTACTGATAAGTGACTTAGCCCTGAGGAAGGGTAATGAATAGTGACCAGGCTCCAAAGAAAATGTGCCCAGTGCCCTAATCCTTGGGTCTCTGCTTAACCTCAGCATGCCTTCAGACACAGAGGAATTGCTTTCAGTGATTGAGTTATCATCAATATTCTATCTCAGATGGAGGGAACCAGGATCTTGAAAAGACAGAAAACTTTTATGACTATTATTCTTTTGTTCATGACATTTTGTTTCTGAAATGCCTCTACTTATTCTCTCTCTCATGATCCATTGCAACCCAACTCAAGTGCCCCCACCTCCTTCTATAAAGAATTCTCTGTTGCTACCAGACATATTGAGAATGATCTCAATATACCTGGAACTGCATAGAAAGCTTGGACTGCTTTCCTTGGCTGTGTCTTTTTAAATAAGTCATATAGCTATATTCTTCTGGCCTTGAGGGACAGGAACTCTATCACATAACAACAATGACAAAACAATGCCAACAACTAGCATGGCACAAGCCTATTTATTTCAATAGAGAGAAGCCTAGTGGTTTAAGGTAGACATCATCTAGCAAACTAAGCTTTCAGTACTGAAGCTTTGAGGCTTCAAGTGGTTTGAAAAGTCCAGTGTACCTAGAAACTATTCTGTGCTTGGGATTAATTGGCTTCTAGCTCAAGACCAAAAGGTAGGAGACACTGGTTGTAGGACTGGTTCGCTCATCATCAAGACATATTCTCAGTTACTTCTTGCAGTCTTGGTTCTCTCATCTGTCAGTTGACACAGAGCCAATCATACCTAAAAGAATTATTGTGAAAACAAAATAAAATAATGGATATGAAAAGCCTTTAAAAGTTGAAAGCACTACGCAAACCCAAGGCATTATTTGGCATTATTGTAAATATGACAAACCAAATCTTACGTGGCAGAGGAGATTGCAATTATAAGGATGGGTGGTCAATACTTAAGATTCATGTATGATCAATGAAACCAACTATCTGTGGAAATGACATCCACCAAGGAAAAGCCTGAGTAGTTGAGGAGGTCACAGGGAGATGAGGACAGCTCATATTCAATCAAGGGAGAATATTCATATTGCTGAAAAATAGAACTCTGGGAGTTTTTTCATAAAGTGTTGGCTAAAGTTTGATCTGTGAAACAGGTTTTTCAGGGACAAAAATGGGTCAAATAGATTTGAGTTAGACAAAGTCAAATAGAATTTTCACTCACTGTCTTTAGAATGCCAAGTTGACTCTTCAAAAGGGAGAGAGGCAGGGATCTTGAATCTTTTCAAGGGCAGTCACCTGGCAAAAGCTGAAGCTCAACCCATTGTATTAGATCTAACTGCAGGGAGTATGTGTTTATGATCTGCTTGGAGTTTCTGAGATGAGAACCAAAAGACGAAGACTTGAATGATGTTTCTCCAGCACTACGAAAATGAAAGAGTCAGGTACAGTGGCATGCACCTGCATTCTCTACTATTTGAGAGACTGAGGTGGGAGGATTTTGAGCCCAGGAGTTTGACACCAGCATGGGCAACATAGTGAGATGCAGTCTCAAAAGAAGAAGAAGAAAAGAAAAGAAAAGAAAAGAAAAGAAAAGAAACTTCGGTTTTGGCAGTCATGGGAATTTTGGTCCTAGGAAAGCTGGAGAAAGCTGGACTCTATTATGACAGAGGGGATTGATTAGGCACACTTTGGTATGGGAGAATTCTCCTTCCAGACAACTGTTGCCCTTGTCCCAATCCTTGGCTCTCCCACCAACCTTCTGTTACCTGCTCAGCTTCCAGGCACTGTCATCATGGAGAGCAGTCTAAATGATGGGCAGCACCATTCAAGAAAAAAAAATTAAAAATTATTAAATTCATGTTCATTTCTCTTAATTACTAATCATAAAATTAGAACATTTACTCAAAATTTCAAATGGAAGAAATATAGAGTAAGAAGTGGATACTCTTTCTCCATCTATCACCATGCCATGACACATAGTATAAAATTGCTACATTAAAAAACAAAATGGGCCAGGCATGGTGGCTCACATCTGTAATCCCAGTCAGTGCTCAGGAAGACTGAGGGGGCAGGATCACTTGAATGCAGGAGTTCAAGACAAGATAGAGAGATTCTGTCTCTACAAAAAAATTAAAAAATAGCCAGGCATGGTGGCGTGCACCTGTAGTCCCAGCTACTTGGGAGGCTGGGGTGAGAGAATCACTTCAGCCCAAGGAGGATACAGTGAGCTATGATCGCCACTGCACTCCAGCCTGGACAACAGAGCAGGATCCCGTCTCTAAAACACCAACCAACTAACCAAACAAACCAAAAAACCCATGAAATGACTAGAAGCCAATTCACAATATTTCTTAACTATTTATTTAACCAGTTCTCTATGGCTGGGCATTTAGGTAGTTTCCAAATTATCATCGTGACAATAGGTGTTGCAATAAACTTGGACATTAATTTTTGTGCATTTTCTATGAGAATAGATACACAGAAGTGAAATTGCCATCACAATGCATAACTAAATGGACAATTTGGCTATGTACTACTAAATTGGCCCCCTCAAAATGGCACCAATTTCCACTTCCACTGGGAGTATATGAGGGTTGCCCATGAATTTGGTCAGTTGGGTGAGTTGCTTGGGACAGACCATGTCTGAAGCAATGACAGAACTGATGATCTGGACTGCAAAGTCTCGGGAACTTGATGACACAAGAGCTACTCCTGTGTCGGGCCTTGTATAGGTCGTTGGCATGCCACCCCAAACAACACTGACCTCACACATCTCTCGTTAACTGTAAATCAGACCACATTATGGCTCCTGAAGTGTACTAGACTGTACATCAATTTCCTGTGAGTGTCCTAATCAATTGCTTCTGTGAGGGGTTTTAAGGGACCCTGAAACATCACCCTTCTTTTTGGCCCAAGGCTTGAATCAATTAGAGCTAGGCAAAAGAGTAAGACAGAAAGAGTCAAAACATCACCTTTGTTGTTGTTAAAGTTGCTACTGAGGAATGTGGTTATATCTGCTGTGCCAGTGAGCGTCCCCATTCTTAACTGTGATATTGCAGGGACCACACCCAGCCTCCAGCAGCATTGGACCACTGCTGATCTTCCTACAGGTTGAGGAGTAAGTTCACTGATAGATTTATTAGCTGGTAGAGAAATATCAGGAGCACATGCTCTGTGTGAGTGTGCATACTGCCAGAGGAAGGGGCTTGGCAACCCATGACTAGTGTTTCTTTTAAAGCTTACCAATCAGATTATGTCTCTTTTTCTTCTCTGGAGGAAAGTAGGAGTGTTACATTAGTGGTGCTCTTTTTACAAGAAGGAAGTATCAGGAATAGGGGAGATTCTTGCTCTTTCTGCCCCAACCTTCCCCCTGCCACACCATCCCAACCGCAGTGTCCACCTAGAATGTTTAGTGGGAAAGAGTTTCATAGTTGATTAGCAATGTCTGCCATGAGAGTGGGCGGGGGGAGTTATGGCACATTTGTCATACATTTTCAATCCTGCAATAATTATGCAATGAGTAATATGTGGTTAGTATAAAGGTTCGGGACAATTGTGTCTTCTAAATTATAAAAGAGTTTCACTACAGATCAGCCACCCCCACAGACTTTCTGTCTCTATTTTTCTGAGTGTTCTCTCTCCTATAGTAGGGTGGAGAGATACTCTGGTCCCAAATAATTCATAACAGTCTAGGTCTTTATACCACTTGGTGCTATTCCCAATACAGAGCTGATATTTTCATTGTAATGGTTCATAATTAAGAACTCACATATCCAGATCTTCAGCTTTTACTACTGGGGTAACAGAGGCAGAAAAGAAAAAACAAGCCAGTATCAGTATTTGCCAAGTGGCCAAGGATAAAATTGGTAGTGGAAAAATTAGATTTTCAAGCTATTAAAAATTTATTACAAACAATGGAGCATTTAAATAAAATGAAGCTGATGTTGTCTTTCTAAACACTTGGCATGTTCTACTTTGTGCTCTTGTTGATATTCTTTCTTACAGAAGGAATTTTTATTTATATTTTATTTTTTTGCATGCAGATACTTTCCATTTGCAGTACTGAGGAGAAAATAAATTTTTTACTTGATTGGGTGGCTTTGGTGCTAAAGAGAGGAGCCAAATATGTCAATGTCCAATTAAGCGGGATTTAAAAATGCATGAGCAGCCTAATAGGAGAGTAATAGATGCTGGGTGGGATCAAGTTAGGAGACAGGAAGGGGTGTATTGAAGAGGAAACCATTGGGAAGACAAAAAGAGAAAAGATCTTTTCTTCTATTAACATCTTTCCTTGTAGATACTTTATTATTTCTGGCCCTTTCCCATATTCAGCCAATAAGATGGCTGTTCCCTGGGATGGGACTCTAATTAACCCCAGATGAAGTTAGCCCCTCCCAAGATCCCTGACCAAATACCTTCCCCTTCAGCCTAATTTTTCCTGAACTTTAAACATTGGTGCATTTTCTTTCTGATTTTTTCTTTATCAATTTGCCACTTGTGCTGTTTCATCTCCTCATTTTATATAAATAAATATATATATTTAGAGACAGGGTCTTGCCCTGCCACCCAGGTTGGAGCGTAGTGACACGATCATAACTCACTGCAGCCTTAAACTCCAGAGCTCACGGTATCATCCTGCCTCAGCCTCTGCATAGCTGGCATTACAGGCCTGAGCCACCATGCCTGGCTATTTAATTAATTAACTTAACGTATTCATTATTTTGAGACAGAGTCTCACTCTGTCGCCGAGGCTGCAGTGCAAAGACATGATCTCGGCCCACTGCAACCTCTGCCTCCCAGGTTCAAGCAATCCTCCCACCTCAGCCTCCCAAGTAGCTGGGATTACAGGCACGCACCACCACGCCCAGCTATTTTTTGTATTTTTAGTAGAGACAGGATTTCATTACGTTGGCCAGGCTGGTCTTGAACTTCTGACCTCAGGTGATCCACCCACCTTGCCCTCCTGAAGTGCTGGGATTACAGGTGTGAGCCACTGCATCTGGCCTGGCTATTTGTTTTATTGACTCACTTTTAAAACTGTTTATAAATGAAAGAAAAGTCAGTATTCACCTGCAGTAAATACAAGGAAATCATACAAGTAAGTACAACGGAAGCAAAAATGCTACTTAAAAGTTTTTTAAGAATAAAATTCACCAATGAAAAACAATTAATGATAAACCAGATAAATTTAAAAATTTCCACACCTAAAATAAATTTCTCAATGACAAAAATAGATCTATTTATTTGTAGTCACTAATGGAGGGATATTTAACTAATCAGTGCTTAGTTCCACCTAAAAATCAAGTCATTGTCTGCAGTTTGGGAAACAGACTTTTCAAGGGGGCAGTGAAGTAAAGTAGGAAAAGCTGGGATTTCAAATCAGACCACTCTGAGTTTGACTTCTAGTTCCAGGTGTTACTGGTCCCTCACAGTAAAAGTAGGATGACAATATCTACTTCACAGGACTGCTGTAAGGCTAAAATGTAATTGTATTGAAAAGCATTTAGGACATACTTAGGCAATTTTAGTTTTATTCTTTTCTACCAATATAATATTAGTAGAATATCCCCAGTTTTGGAGTATTTTTGTCTTGGTGGAGAAAGGCATTAACAAAACATGGAATCATAGAATTTGAGAAATAGAAGACATTTCTCAGAAAAAATAAATAATGTTTACAGGCTGTATTTATTTTCCATTCAAAATAAAAATAGTTTTACTGAGTCCCATGGGAAAAATGTACCATCTTACCACTTGCATGATCTACTTCATTGACTAGAAGAATGTCAATGAAAAAATTCTCATGGTTTGTCATCATTTAGTGTAAATATCTGGGTTATTTGAGAAGCAGCAACAGAGGTAGCATCCTAATCATTTAGCCTTATATTCAAAGCGAGGCCAGTGGGCTGCATGGCATCCGTGGGCCTCAGTAGCTCTTCACTGAGTAGCCCATTTTTTTCAGCACTGATGAACAAATGGAGATGCAGAGCATTGAGTGTCCCTGTGACATTAACAAATAAATAAATCACACTGAGTGGCAACACAGAGATTTACCCAATATATACCCTATCAAATGCTTATTAGTGACCCAATACCAATTGACAGTATTTCATACAGTTTTGGAATAACAGAATGCTCGATATAGAAGGAAATTCAGGGCTTGCTTAGCTCAGGGGTCAGGTAGCTAACATTAAGGAGTAACGTGGGGCTGGAGGCACTGGGGAATCAGAGAGATCAAGCTATCCTAAAAGGGGGCACCTCCTAAACTGTTTCCCTGCAAGCCTTTGAACCCAGTATTGCCAGATATGACTTCTAAAGACAAGCTAGGGGCCGAGTGCGGTAGCTCACTCCTGTTATCCCAGCACTTTGGGAGGCTGAGGCAAGTGGATCACCTGAGGTCAGGAGTTCAAGACCAGCCTGGCCAACACAGTGAAACCCCACCTTTACTAAAAATACAAAAAATTAGCTGGGCGTGATGGTGCATGCCTGTAATCCCAGCTACTTGGGAGGATGAGGCAGGAGAGTTGCCTGAACCTGGGAGGCAGAGGTTGCAGTGAGCCGAGATCATGCCATTGCACTCCAGCCTGGGCAACAGAGTGAGACTCCATCTCAAATAAATAAATAAATAAAATAAAGAAAGAAAATAAAGAAAACCTAGGAATTTGGATATTGCCATTTTTATGTGAAAATGTCTTTACATATTGGCAACTAAACACCTCCCACCACCGCCCCTCAATCCCACACCTAGTGCTCTCCACCCCACTCAGAAATCTCCATGCAGGTCAAATAAGATATGTCTGTGGTTTCCATGTACTCTGAGTGTTGAATGTCGGTGCCTCTGGTCTGGTCCAACTGCCTTCTATGTTGGATGGGAAATGGAAGTCCAGAAAGGAGAAATGACTTAACTATGGTCATATCAGAAGCCTCTCTTCTAAAACCTCCTAGGAAAAGCTGACAGTTCATTCATTTAAGAAAAAGTGTGATAGAATAAAACTGGAATCTGATAATCTAGAGAGCAATAATTCTGAATACAGCTCTTTGTTTAATTGTCTGTAACCTATATTATCCAAGCTGATGAACATAAGAAGTTAAGAAAGTAGATCGCTGCAATAATAAGTTGGTAAGGGAGGGTTTGAAAATTAAGCAGAAGTATTCGTTGGTGCAAGATTTTCCCAGAGATTAACTCTTGTCCCAAAATCATTCACCTGCACTTAAAGTAATATGGAAGTATGTCAGTGATTTACCCATGGCCCCAGAGATAAAATTGAATGAGATAATGAGTATAATTTGCAATTCCGTGGGAGGAAAACCTATGAATATTTGGCAGTGATCTTTGAGGATGAATGAATGGATGGATGGTTCATTCATTCATGAGTGCCACAAATAACGATTGACTTCTTACTGCAAGTGAGTCACAGTTCAGGCACTGGGGACAGAGCATGAGCAAGAAAAAAAAAATCCCTGCCCTAATGTGACTTATATCTCAGTGGGTAGAATGAGTGGCTTAGGCAATTCTCAACTGGCTAAATAATGGATCAGCTCCTCCATCTCTTTTAGTCATGCCAACATGAAGAAGAAAGTTGATGGTGGCATTGGGAAGAGAAAGTTGGCTCTTTTGCTCCTAGGCCAATATTCTATTGCCATGGCAATGATATGCTCATTGGTCTGGATCATGACATAGACTTTCCTATTTTGAATCAAAGCCCTAAAAATACCAGAAGGCAAAAGATGCTGTTAACAGGACAAGGTAGGGGTACTGATATCAATTTACTTCTTTGTTGTTCTTGCCTCTCTTAAAACAATATCTGAAATCCAGCACAAACAGGGCGTGCACCTAAATTAAGCCCGTGGTCAGCTTTGCTGGGGAGAGACGCATTTCTGTGAGTGATTTGTCTTCAGCCCTGTTGGCTCTGGCAGATTTATAGGAATTTACATTTCCACACACAAATTGTCCTTGAACAATTTCTCCAATACCTGAAACACTGCTCCCTCCTCCCAGCCCCTTGTCAGATGTACCCATCTGCTGTCTCCCGCCCAGATTTTTTCTTTAATAACAAAGTAATTGTTGACGTTGTAAGAAAAATCCAATTCTTGGTTGAAGTTTACGTTCCAAAGGGTCTCTCTTCGGGAAGAAAATCAGCAGTGGATAGAGTTGCACATTCCTGACGTTGGAGCCAGCTCCCTCGAAAGCCTGCATTACTGTGAAACAACTGCACTGCCCTTCCCAGCTGGTCGTCTTTTCTTTCTTGGGAGGGATCAAGAAAGACTAATGCTTTTTGTCCTTTATCCTCCCTATAAAAGCCAGGGCTAGTGCCCGGAGCAATGTCAGTAGAGGGTCAAAGGGAAGATGGAAGATGAGCCTAATAGCCCCCTGAGTTAACCTTCCCGTGACCACTTCCCACTTGCTGGTGATTTTGTTACCTCAACACAGATTGTTTCTCAAGCTTATCAGTTGTCTGACAATGAGGGGAACTTGGAAGTCATTGTGAGTATCAAACTTCCCTGTGGCATCCACACATGATGACACCTAGTCAGGCTGAATGGACTTAATAAAGATTTGGTCAAAGGTGGCTATTGCTTTCTAGAGCATGCCAGCTGATGGTGTGGAGACTAACCTTTTTATTATATTTCATTGTACCGAAGTTCCTACTAAGTTGGGCTAACTAGATAAAAGGTAAATCTTAAGAGGCAAAGTAGAAAAATGGCAGGAGAAAGGGTTTTGGAATCAGATAATTCTTGGTTTGTATAATATCTCTGCTGTATCACTTTCTAGCTTCAGGGCACTGGACAAGTCACTTAAAATCTCTGAGCCTGGCTTTCCTGTGGGTAAAAAGGAAATAATCATGCCCACAGTACATCACAGGGCCATCATAAGGGTTAAATGAAATGATGTGTGTGAACATGCTTAAACCAATGGCCTGACATCAGTAAGCACTCAATGAAAGGTGATTTTTATTCATAGTACAAAGTTAAATTATAGAGTATTTTAAGCAAATGCATTTTTAATTAAGAAAACTCAGTTAACAAAATCTTCATGAATAGGCCCTTATGGGACTTGCCATAACAAAGAGGTAAGAACATTTCAGAATAGCTTTATCACTTATTTATAGGAAGAGGTTGCTTTGAAAATATTTTTGAAAGTTCTGACCAAAAGGCTTTGAAGACTTACTCGCAAGTAGGGTCAATACTCCCCTTGAAGCTTTGTTTATACATTAAGTTCTTATTTTATAATTGGTGCAAAGGTTCATTTCAGTTTAGCTCTCTCTATAGAGTGATAAATTTTGAATTTGCAGAGTCTGGATTCCTGAGACTTTATTACTATTCAAGGCTTTAATTTTGAAGAGATCCTGCATATTTAAAATCTAAAATAAAGTAGTCTTATATTCAGTATGATTGACCTAGAATATGCCCTGTCAATGACATGATTTTGAGCTCTAGGTCTTGGTGCTGGCCTTCAGTAAGATAGCAATTAAGATATAATGATAAAACCTCCTAGATTTGTCCATGGTAGACATAATTTCATTTATGCTTCACAACAATCCTCACGTGGCAGAAAAAACCAACATATTATTACTCACATTTTACAGTTGAGAAAATTGAAGTTTGAAGCAAGTCACTTGCCTCATGGCACTTGTTTCAGAGGTTTACAAACCTTTATGTAAGTGTTTAGCTGCAGAGCTCTTTCTGAAACTGAAATGTACTCTGGAAGAGAAAAAAAATGAACCAGATAATAGCCTGACAGCTTTGCCTTCCTGTCCTATCCTGTCCAGTCCTGATAGCCACTGATCCCAGGTCTGAGGTAAGAGGGCGGCCTTCTTGGACAATGACTGTGGTAGCAATGACGGGTGGTCATGAGAGAGTGGGGCTCTTTGGTTTCTGGTTTTTACATGGCCTCCAAATCTAGTGAGAGTTGGAAGGTTGAGATCTCCCCACCAAATGCTGGTGGAGCTTCCATGGTGAGTGAAATGCTGACTTTGAAGGCAATTCTGCACAGCAATGCAGAATGATGTCCTCTGCTCTCTGCCCACTGTTAGCTGGTGTTCTGAATTTTGCCTATTTGGCACACCTGGGGAGTGATAGACTTTGTGAAAGAGAAAGATATCTAGTGTTGGTGATGCTGGTACACATGGTGGGGGTGGAGAATCAAACCTGGAGTTTCTAAATTGGGGAAAAGGCAAAGTGGCCAATGGGACATACAGCCAATTTTATAAAACCCCTTTTTGCAGTCTCCAAGATAGAAAATTGGAATCCTTTGGATAAAATAGTATTGCATATTTATACCTCTTTTACTAGTTTCAAGCACTGGCCCGCATTATCAGGAACCTAGCTAGCTAAAGAGATATGTAAACGTAATCATCAACCACTGTTGGCTTACAAAGAACCTCCAGATATACATTCTTTGGCAATGCAACCTAATTGGTACATCATTAATGGCCATTGAGTGAATAACCAACACCTTCTGCAAAGTAGGTATTTTTATCCTTATTTTACAAGTGAGGAAACTGGAAGATTAGGTGATGTGCCTGAGGTTGTCTGACTCTGAATCTGGTAACTTTTCCAGTATACCAATGCATGCTGTCATTGACAACTTTGTCACTGCATCGTAGAAGCAGAGTTTTCGTGATAGGAAGAGGCTTTGCCCATGTCTATTCCATGCTCTTCTTTATCTATAAAGAAAATGGCATCCAGAGGAGTTTCAAACATCTATGTGGAAACATGGTCTCTTCCTTCGAAGAGACTTGGATTATATCTTATTAACAGCTATTCTCTTGAGATTACATAATTAATAATGTACAAAAGCTTAGCGATGTACAAAAACACACCCGAGAAAAATGCAAATGTATGCAAGAAAGGGAAAGATGAGCTGGCTGTAATAGAGAAAGATATCTGTATTAGTTAGGGTGGCAACAGCCGCTGTAACAAATCCTAAAATACCAGGAGGTTTAGTGTCATGAAATTTTATTTCTCCCTCATGTAACAGTCCAATGCAGATATTGCTGACTAGTAATGGTCATGGTGGGGGCGTTGCTCCATGCAGTCTTTCAGGGATCCAGGTTAATGGAGGCTTTGCCATCCTCCGTGTGTCACTTCTCAGCTCATGCCATGCTGGGCATCAATATATAGCAAGAAAAAGAGAGGAGAATGAGGGATTGCATGGAGGAATTTGTTTTATCGGCTAGGACTGGAACGCATCATTTCTTTCCATGTATCATTTTAGAATTCAGTCACATGGCCATATCTGATGCTGGGAAGCTGGGAAGTGTAATTGTGTTCACAAGACAAGGAAAGACTTTTGGTTACCGGCCAGCAATCTCTGCCACAGGATCCAAAGGATGGACAATTATGGGAAAGTGACCATCTCCTCAGGTTGATAAAATTCCCATGTGCCTGTCCATTCGATGAGTTTGTAGAAGACCATGATTCTAACCTGTATCTTTGATAAGGAAGGGCAAGTCAGTGGAGGAAACAATGTCCAAATTCTGTTGATCTTTTAGTACCAACATCATGAAGTTTTTCCTGGTCAGCTTAGACAGAAATAATCATTTTCTCCTTTGGATTTCCACATTACTCCACTTTCTCATCTCTCATGGACTCTTCGGCTTTGGACAATCACATACCAACCTTTTTTTCTTCCCTCTATAATCTTTGACCAAGTTATACTAGTGAAATACTTGTAAAACCTAATTTATATGTTGGAGTTCTACATATGATTTCATTAACAAAATATTTAAAGTTTGAAAGCTGTTGGATAGGATAATCTCTAAAATTCCTTTAAGCTCCATCAAATCTACAATTCTGTTGACCTAACAACATAACCCGGATTTATAGGATAATTGCCAGCTTCCCACTTCACTTTGTATTGGGACCAAGCTTTTAAGCACGAAGAAGATGGAAAAAATGGTTGAGTGTGGAGGAGGGAAAATTCAACTGAACTTACTGAAACTGATACAGCCCTTCCAGAAAATACACTAAAGAACCAAGTGGCTAGCTTTAAATTACTGTTTCCCATAGTGAATTAGGAAATGGATTCCCCTTAGTGGGCCGTATCTGTCTCTTGTATATGACTCTAATTCAGTTGGTCACATGAGTATAAAACGGCACCCAGGGGCTCTTTTGAACTATGTACCAAACTGAATTCTGCAGTTGTCTAACCCAACCTCTAATTTTCAATCTATTGGTGTGTAAGTCTATGCTTTTTGCTTTCTCAGAATTTGCATAAACTCCAGCAATCTTTCTTTTTCCTTCTTCTTTATTTTTGGTTGATAATAGTGTTTGTGTTAAAAATCACACCTTCTTTTGATTTCTTGCATGCCTATAGACTTTTCTTGTGTTTGTGTATGTAAGTGCTTTTATCTCACTCTGTAATCAGTCACAACTCAGGGTGGAGGCAGGGAATGTTTGGTACAATATTTCCTATATAAACAGTTTCACTGTAAAAGAAACAATATGGCTCTAATTTTGATGTATGATCAGTTTAGAAATATGCAAACACATTTGAATATACATCCTGTACATGACAACAGCAATATGAAATTAGATACACAAAAGGGCTTTTTTTTCCCTCTGGTGATTTCCCCAGCCCTCCCCCAACCAGATGATATCAGCTTTATTTCCAAGCTTTTAAGTGAAAATGCCTGCTTTGATAGCTTTCCCAAATTGCTAAAAATATATGTAGTCAAATAGAATTTTTTTAATGGTCAAGTTGTCCCCTGGTACACACTCTGTCTTCGTCTGAATACAAATAAAAGCTGCCTAAATTGAAGAGAGTTTAACATTTTCCAATGCAGCTGTGAAGTAAAATTGGAAGTGGCAGTAGTAGACACACAGCCCAGGGATATTGAAGATATATTTGTTCTGTGTGAGAAGAAAGCACTTGGATCATTAGGTCTGATTTGACTCTGCCAGGTGGGAGGTGAGTCTTTGTCCCTCTGGTTTGGTCACAGACTGCCCAGGTGTAAGGCTGGGCATTGACGGGGCAGTCTAGTGGTGGAGGTAGCTTTGTTTTTCTATCTCTTTCTCACAGCACAACTTTGCAGTTGAGCAGTAGATATTCAGTAACATGTAGTTGTAATTTGGCTATTTGCAGTTTTTAAAGAACAAAGAAAGATCACTTCTTAAAGTTAAAAGTATCATCCTTAATCCTACCACCTTAATTCCTGTATTATGTATTGGGAATTTACCAAAAACCAGAGACAGCTAAGCCAACCTATGAGGTTAATACTATTATTAATATTCCCATTTTTGTGGAAAGGAATTGAGGCTTAGAGAGAGATAATGCAATTAGCTAAGAGAATACAATTAGGAAGTGGCGCAGCTTGCATTAAATCCCAGCCCAGTGGGCTCCAGAGCAAATGCTGCTAATTTCTACTCCAAACTGCCTCTTAGCCCTAATACACTAAATTTTATTTTTCCATGTTTCTAACCTGCTTCCTATAAACATGAGTAACTTTTCTTACTTGAAATCAGAGTGAATACACATACACAGAGGAATGTATTAAAATTGAAATATTGGATATTTAGAATATTTTAAAATTATTTTAAGGATTGTTCGATATTACTTTCATAGTATTCATTAATATAATTTTGTCATTTCTAATGCGCATAGCTCATATTAAAAATATACTTACTGTGTAATTTCAAATTATGTGCTAACATTATACTTTTACATACACTAAGCATTTTGTCCTCTCTTCCAAAAGAAAATTGCTAGAAGCATGCATCTTCATTTTATCTCCATTATCTCCATTTTATAAATGTGGAAGTTGAGAGTTACAGGACTTAAGTAACTTACCCAAAATCTGACATCTGGCCTGTGGCTGGGCAGAAATGCCAAAAGAGACTTTTTGACTCTACATCCTGGGCTCTTTCCACTAACAGCTGCCTTTTGGAAAATTAGCAAACCAAAATGTCCAGTGCTTAGGGCATAAGTAGGTACCGCATCCTTCCTGGGAGCCATGATCTCAATGTTTGTGTCCTCTCAAAAACTCATTAGTTGAAATCCTAATCCCAAAAGTGATGGTATTAGGAGGTGGGGGCTTTTGGGAGGCGATTAGATCATGGGATTAGCGCTTATATAAAATGGACCCTAGGGAGCTTCTTGTGCCTTTCCCCATGTGAGGATGCAGTGAGAGGGCACTATCTATGAACCAGAACTTGGGTCTTTACTGATGCCTCAATCTTGGACTTCCCAGCCTCCAGAACTGTGAGAAATAAATGTCTGCTGTTTATAAGCTACTCATTCTATGGTGTTTCGTTATAGCAGCCCAAACAGCCTAAGGGAGTGGGCAATAAATTTACTATGTGGATGGCAGCTGAAGGTAACAATAAGCACTGATTTTCTTTCTGTTGAAAGCATATGACATGGCTCCAGTGTTAAGATGTGTGCTTAGATGGATGTTCTCGTGAGCATGATGGATCTGGGCAGACCTATCCAGACCCAGCAACCTGTTGACAAACAGTGCCCGTTGCCAAGTCTGGACCTTAGGTCTTCTGGGGATCTGCTCTGGGGACGGAAAGACATCAAATGAGAATCGAAGCATCTTCAGCATCCAACTTCAGTGCTTCATTTGGTGTGCGTGTGTGTATGGAGACTGTTTTTCGACAAAAGCTAAATCCTAACTGTCTTTTCTTCCTCCCTTCCTCTTTTTTTGGTTTCTTCTACTTTATCTTAAGGCACGTTTTCCCTAAGTGTGTTATGGGGTGACTGGTGGTATACCTGAGATAATTTTTAGCAGTACCTACATGAACATTTCCTTAATCATTGTGTACTTATTTTAATAAGTATTAGAGAAAATATATATTAATATGTGTTTTAATATGTATTAGAGGAAAAATACATACTAAAATAAGTACACAACAGTTAAAATCAAGAAACAGTGACTTGCACCCATATTATTGCTTAGGATGAATCAAAATTGAGGTTAAAAAAAGTAAATCATTTGAAGAAAAATATTAAGTAAATACAATTACAGGTGGTTTTAGGACGTGTAAAAAGCCTGAAGGTGGCTTGTGAGTGAGGGACGTTTGGGCAACGTTGCTTAAAAGATGTATTATGGCTGGGCGTGGTGGCTCAAACCTGTAATCCCAGCACTTTGGGTGGCAGAGGCAAGCAGATGACCTGAGGTCAGGAGTTCAAGACCGGCCTGGCCAACATGGTGAAACCCCGTCTCTACAAAAATTACAAAAAATTAGCTGGGCATGGTGGCACATGACTGTAATCTCAGCTACTTGGGAGGCTGAGGCAGGAGAATCACTTGAACCTGGGAGATGGAGGTTGCAGTGAGCTGAGATCACTCCACTGCACTCCAGCCTGGACAACAGCGCAAGACCCTGTCTTTAAAAAAAAAAAAAAGTATTGCTTTGCCTTTCCTCTCATTCTGCACCAACAGCCCGATCTCTTACTGCAGCTCAATGCCATTCTGATCTTTCTGGCAGGAATGCTGCCTTGCTTGACCTTTTAATTCACTGCTTCTTTACCCCAGCGCTTGACACAGTGCTCAGCACGTAGTAGGAAGTTAATCTGGGCTCTTGAGTTTCACTGCTTTTAAAGTAGCAAAGCAAGCCAGCTTGCTGCCTGCCTCTGGGCCCTGCCTCTCAGCAGCACGCCTAGAGATCCAGGGCTCCCAAAGTCTGATCCTCAGCTAAGAGAAGGAAACAAGGGACAGAAATAGAACAAAAAATCTTGAACACAGATAAAAGGCTTTTTGATATTTGCATGAAATATGCTTCTTAAAGAGGAACTATTTTTATAGTATTATCTATAAGAGATTATAGGCAAAAATTAATTTTCTAAGTCTTTATAGTTAAAACAGTCTGTGCACAGAAGGAATTTAAATTCTTCTTTTAATAAAAAACCGTGCATTGTCCTGCAGGCAAAGGGTTAGGTTTCTTTGTGTGATTATTTTGTGATTTCTGAGGCCAAGAGAAATTTGTAAAATGCTATAAAGACTGCTATGCTTACTTCACTGCATTCCAAACTTCGTCTATGCTTCCTCATAAAAGATTATTTGGGGGTAGGGGAAGGGCAGAAATATTATAATATAGCAATGCAATTAAGTATTGTAAAACTGTAAAATACAGAAAGGATAGGAACTAAAGCTTTCTAGGTGAAGAGAGATGAGGCAGGACTAACTATCTAAAGTTAATGAATAGGAAGCCAAGAATTCAACTTAGAACAAACTGAGAGTTGAACCAAAGGCATTTGAAGTGTTAATTTATTAAATAACCCTTCGCTTTCAAGGCTTACAATAAAAAATATTTGTGGTCAGGAAAGTTAGGAGACAGGAAACTGAAGTCTTCTAAAGCCATTTTTATGCTTGGAATGAAACCAAACCTTTATCCAATCATAAACCTCGTGTGTTTATCTGCAAGGGAGTGGAGAGGGAGAAAGAAAGGGTAGCAGTATTTGATTTCTATTTAAAGTTCCTCTCTTCGCCCTGGATTTCGGTACTAACGGGGTGTCTCCATGTGGCGTAGAGGAGAGTGCTGTCTCCCCTGCCTCTCCCTGCCTTTATCCACAGCACCCACCCTCTGAGTTGATGTGCATGCATTGGCTCAGTTTCCCCGCTTTAGTAAAAATTCACAGGGAAGTGTGAAACGGTTTAATGATTAAAGCTGAACTTGATCTGTATCAAAGAGTTCCTTTCCATCCTGGAAATCTGAGCCTCTTGAAAATTGTTTAGATCCAAGAGAGAGACTACCCAAGTGTCCACACAGGCCAGCTTGAAAGGAGAATGGGGCAGATCTCCAAACATGACCTGTCTTTAATGTGATAGCCCGGAACAGTGCATCTGAGAGCAAGCCGCTGTCTTTATGCTCCTTTCCAATGGTGCTGCATCCTGGTCTAGTGAAATTCTTCTCAGTGAAGAATTTAATGGGGAAGACCCCCAAGGACTAGGAGAAAAATATGAATGTCTTAAATGGCTGACTATTTCACATATCTCTCTCTGATGGATGAAGAAACTAAGACCACAGAAGGTAAAGTGACTTGTAGTGGAGTGTATTCACTGAGGAATGAGACTATTGAGTTCTGGATGAAGAGTAATCTTGAATAAGTGACTTAACAGCTCTGAACCTCAGTTGCCCCAACATCCGTGGGTTGTTTGGAAATGTCTACATTCTTGATTCCAGGTCAAAGGTGTTTTCTGTTACTCCACATCCAGTATTGTGCCCGGAATTGGTGGGTTCTTGGTCTCACTGACTTCAAGAATGAAGCCGAGGACCCTCGCGGTGAGTGTTACAGTTCTTGAAGGTGGCGTGTCCGGAGTTTGTTCCTTCTGATGTTCAGATGTGTTCAGAGTTTCTTCCTTCTGGTGGGTTTGTGGTCTTGCTAGCTCAGGAGTGAAGCTGCAGACCTTCGCAATGAGTGTTACAGCTCTTAAGGCGGGGCGTCTGCAGTTGTTTGTTCCTCCCGGTAGGTTCCTGGTCTCACTAGCTCAGGAGTGAAGCTGCAGACCTTCGCGGTGAGTGTTACAGCTCATAAAAGCAGTGTGGACCCAAAGAGTGAGCAGTAGCAAGATTTATTGCAAAGAGCAAAAGAAAAAAAGCTTCCATAGTGTGGAAGGGGACCCCAGCGGGTTGCCACTGCTGGCTCGGGCAGCCTGCTTTTATTCTCTTATCTGGCCCCACCCACATCCTGCTGATTGGTAGGGCCCAGTGGCCTGTTTTGTCAGGGCACTGATTGGTGCGTTTGCAATCCCTGAGCTAGATACAAAGGTTCTCCACGTCCCCATCAGATTAGTTAGATACAGAGTTTCGACACACAGGTTCTCCAAGGCCCCACCAGAGCAGCTACATACAGAGTGTGGATTGGTGCATTCACAAACCTTGAGCTAAACCAAGGTGCTGATTGGAGTGTTTAAAAACCTTGAGCTAGATACAGAGTGCCGATTGGTGTATTTACAATCCCTAAGCTAGACATAAAGGTTCTCCAAGGCCCCACCAGAGCAGCTAGATACAGTGTCGATTGGTGCACTCACAAACCCAGAGCTAGACACAGCGTGCTGATTGGTGTGTTTACAATCCCTGAGCCAGACATAAAGACTCTCCACCTCCCCACCAGACTCAGGAGTCCAACTGGCTTCACCCAGTGGGTCCTGCACTGGGGCTGCAGGTGGAGCTGCCTGCCAGTCCCGCGCCGTGCGCTCGCACTCCTCAGCCCTTGGGCGGTCGATGGGACTGGGCGCCGTGGAGCAGGGAGCGGTGCTCGTCGGGGAGCCTCGGGCTGCACAGGAACCCACGGAGGCGGGGGAAGGCTCAGGCATGGCGGGCTGCAGGTCCTGAGGCCTGCCCCGTGGCAAGGCAGCTAAGGCCCGGTGAGAAATCGAGCGCAGCGCCGGTGGGCTGGCACTCCTAGGGGACCCAGTACACCCTCCGCAGCCGCTGGCCCGGGTGCTAAGTCCCTCATTGCCCGGGGCCAGCAGGGCCGGCCGGCTGCTCCGAGTTTGGGGCCCGCCAAGCCCACGCCCACCCGGAACTCCAGCTGGCCTGCAAGCGCCGCACGCAGCCCTAGTTCCCGCTCGCGCCTCTCCCTCCACACCTCCCTGCAAGCTGAGGGAGTGGGCTCTGGCCTTGGCCAGCCGAGAAAGGGGCTCCCACAGTGCAGCGGTGGGCTGAAGGGCTCCTCAAGTGCCGCCAAAGTAGGAGCCCAGGCAGAGGAGGCGCCGAAAGAAAGCGAGGGCTGTGAGGACTGCCAGCACGCTGTCACCTCTCAGTATCGTTTTGCCTTTTTTAAAGCTTGGAGAAGGAATGTTCGTAGATTTGGTATACTCTGCTCACTTTTACCCAGTAGCATTCTGGGACAAAGTTGGCAGAGTTGTTGTAGGAATAAAAATGGGGCTTAAGGAACTTAAATTTATAAAGTGCCTACTATGTGTCAGGCACTTTACATACATCTCGCTTAATTCCTGCAAAACCCAAAAGAAAATGTAGGGGATAGGGGTTATTATTCTCATTCTCAATTGGAGAAATTGAACCTCTGATAGGTTAAGCAATATAACTGAGGTGGCTCAGCCAGATGCCAACCAAGTCCCAAACCAGGTGGTTCTTGTCTCCAAAGTCTAGGTGTTTATGAAACTGGAAATGGTTATTTTGTGACCTTTGGCATTGCCCAAGTCCCATTAGATTTCTCCTTGATTTGTGGATCAGATCTCCTTTGGTGTTCAGAGCCAAGATTCAAACTGGGCTGACTTGAGCCCAAAGCTGGTGCTTTCAGTCATCTCATTTCATTACCCTCAAACAGTATCAGGGCAGAACCTGTTTCAGGAATGAGACAGCACAGTGCTCAGGAGGTGCCTGTCATAAGTTTGAGCTTCTGGACCAGTTGGATTTGACTAGAGGGAAACTTGTTTCAATGGCTATTGGCACTTCCTCCCTTTTGTTGGATGTAGGGTAGCCACGGACAGGGGACATTTGAAAGACTTGGGAGATTTGGGCCAGACTTGGTGATAGTCGCCAGTGCTGTGTAGTGGGTGGGCTTTGGAATCAGTCATTCCTGGCTTAAGTTCTAGTTCCATCTCTACCTAGCTCTATATACAGAGAGTGATTTATGAGATGGTTCTAAGCCAATTTCCTTTATGGTAAAAAGATAATCACAATAACACCTAACTCACGGGTTGTTTTGGAGATTAAATGAAAACATTTGTAAAGAAGAAGCAAACTGGAGGCATAACCCAGTCCATAGGTTGCCTACAAGGTGTTTTTTTTTTCTTTTTTGAGACAGAGTCTCGCCCTCTCGCCCAAGCTGGAGTGCAGCGCTGTGATCTCGGCTCACTGCAACCTCTGCCTCTCGGGCTCAAGTGATTGTCATGCCTCAGCCTCCTGAGTAGCTGGAACTGTAGGTGTGCACTACCACGCCTGGCTAATTTTTGTATTTTTAGTAGAGACGGGTTTCACCATGTTGGCCAGGCTAGTCTCGAATTCCTGGCCTCAAGTGATCCATCCACCTTGGCCTCCCAAACTACTGGGAATACAGGCCTGAGGCACCGTGCCTGGCCCACCTACAAGTTGTTTTAAAATATTTTCAGTAGTTTCCAACTTTTAAAAATTATGAGATAACAGGCCAGGCGTGGTGGCCCATGCCTGTAATCCCAGCACTTTGGGAGGCTGAGGTGGGCGGATCATCTGAGATCAGGAGTTTGAGACCAGCCTGGCCAACATGGTGAAACCCTGTCTCTACAAATACAAAATTAGCTGGGCGTTGTGGTGGGTGCCTGTAATCCCGGCTACTCAGGAGGCTGAGGCAGGAGAATCGCTTGAACCAGGGAGGTGGAGGTTGCAGTGAGCCAAGATCATGCCACTGCACTCCAGCACTCCAACCTGGGCCACACAGTGAGACTCCATCTCAAAAAAAAAAAAAAAAAAAAAAGATAACTCAAAATTGTCTGTTTATCTCTCTATCTTTATCTCTTCCTTCCCCAAACATAAAATCCATGATGTAAAGATTTTCTTTTGAATATTCAGAAAATCTGGCAGGATCCTCATGGGATCTTCTCATGAGGTAATAATAAAATAAAAACAAACAGTAGCTACTGCCTTAGATAGGGCATGTATGCTCCTGTCTGCCCCAGCTCCCTGCACACCTTACTGCCTGCTTTCTTTCTCTGGTCCCTATAGACTCCATAGTGTTGTGCTTGGCATGTGGTAATATGCAGAAAGTAGCCGAGTCAGGATTTGAATGCTATCATTCTGACTCCAGAGCCAGAGGGATCAATCACTCTGTTCTCTGTCCTGGCTACTCAAAGTGTGGTCCATGGACCAGCATCCCTGGCATTCCCTCAAGCTTGGTAGACGTGCAGATTCCCAGACCCCAACCCAGACCTACTAAATCACAATCTGCATTTTAACAAGCCCCATAGGAGATTCACGTGCATATTAGAATTTGAGAAGCACTGCTCTACAGTTCTTATTATTAACAAATGTTTGGACCCTGACCTTACAGATAAGGCCAGTGTGGTGGATGGAAGACTAGCCTGGGAATTGAGAACAGGATTCGAGTATATTTGCTTTGGGGTCAAGTCTTCTCTGGGCCTCATCATTTTTCTCTGCAAAAGGAGAGGACTGAGCAATATTTATACTTAGTATTCCACAAAAATATTTAATAGTAGTGCGAATTCTGGGTGAGAACTTCTAACTCTATGCTTGGTGCTGGGGCTACACATTCCGAGCATAGGCAATCCATGCCAGTCCTCTGGGACCTCTCAGGTTAGTACGCCAGAGAGTCAAACGAATGAACAATTACAGCACTTATAACAAACACATGCCCAGACTGCACCCGGTGCTAATACTCTGATCCCCAAATCACACCTAAGATGTACTAAATCATCTTCAGCATCCTGATCTAGGTAAAAGAGCCTCCACATGTGCCTGAGCAACTCCCCAGTATAAAACCCACCCCAATGAAGAAATGGATATGCCTTGTATATAGTCTGGCAGCCCCAGGGGAAACGGTATGTTGGACTGAGACACGGTAAAGAATGTAGATCTCACAGACCTTTATTTATTCACATTTATCCTAGGGGAGAATACCTTTTCATTTCATTTTCTTAAAAAATAAAATAATGCCTTTAAGCTAGCACTGAATTATAGATAGTGCTAATTTGGTTCAATTATTTTGCTCATTATGGGCAGAAACACAAGTGACATAACAGACCCAGGACTGAGAAATCAAGTCCCAGATTACTTGTGTGAAAATACAAGTGGGATTTAAAAAAATGTATCAAATAACTAGCTGTCACACCTGATTAATAGCACCTCATCTAAGAGAAGCGGCTATTCTATCTTCTAAAGTGTCATTAAAATATCAAAAATAAAGAGTTCACGTAATTAAAGAAACATTATTTTGTTCATACAGCCTGAAAAAATGTGATTAGGCAGCAGTTCTAAAATGGTGATAGTCAATCAGGTAGGCGTTTGTATACCAGCGCGGAGCAGATACTGCGGGTTATGTAAAATGTTGCCTCATTACTGTACCATGTTAGGGCAGATGCCAAGGAAAGAGAGAGTTGGAGGTGAGGGCACATGGTTCATTCGCTCCGAAGTCACAAGAGTGGAGTTTTTTGTTTGTTTGTTTCAAAGCCAAAATAGCCGTTTTAGCAAATAAGCTATCTGGGTTACATTTCCTGTCAGCAAAGCAACAGGATCCACGTTGATGCTTGGATTCCAAATAAGACTGATTTAGTTATTCTGTCACTAAACACAACCTAAATTCCCATTCAACAAAAACAAGAATAATTGTTTTCGTTTTAGAAAGACAAGCAATCATTTTTCATTAGCGCATGCGGGAATGAAGCATGCTGTTGGATGCTAATGTACGCTCACAATGATGCCTGGGGATGGGGCAAGTAAACGCCACTTAGCAATCATTTTTTGTGAAATAATTTTCTTAAAGTAGGAGCTCTGTATATAACTGAGTCTCTTAACCCATATGTGTGTGTATGAATCCATATAAATATATATGTTAGTTCAGGTCATTGGGCAAAAATAAATTCCTATTGGTTGTGTCTTGTTCATAGTAGGCACTGATAAACGTTGGTTGAATTAATTTGCAGGAATATGAGTAGAAATTTGGTTTAAGGAAACACCACTTTTTTTTTTGTAGTTCATGGGCTGCACAATTTAGCCTTGGAAATAGAGGATGACAAGAATACTGATGCTTCATAATTGAAGGCCTGGTTGGAGTATGCGGCCAGCCTTATCCAGGTAATGTGTTTCTGAGTAGAATGCACGGGAGATTTTTCTTCATCCCTGGGTTTTCCAGAATCGGTCAATGAACCAGCCATTCTTGGTGCATAAGTAAGATATTTTGTGACAAATATTCACTCAAGCAGTGTGTCTACCCAATGCCAAAGCAAATGCTTGAAAAGTGAAAACTCAATCAGTCAAACAGCTGGTTTGATCGTGGTTGCCCTGAATTCAAGAGTGGTTTAGTGATGGCGGCCAGGCATTGATAGGTGGCTTCCGGACAGGAATAAGATATTCTCAGGCCCTTGCCCTGGTGTGTAGGTTAATCCTTGACTCTGTCTGAAAGGATTAATTTAGGCCAATGCTTGGACATTGGAAACTTAGCTCAGTAGACCAATGGTCTCTAAAGAGGGGTGTAGAGGAAAATATTTGAACTCTTTTTGTTAAATTTTGGTTTCTTTTTACTGTCTAGTTGTGTGTGTGTTTGTGTGCTGTGTATACTTTATACTATACATATCTGAAAGTAGCACAAGTATAAAATTTATGAACAAGAAAATATATATTTATTAGCGATTGTGCTCAAAAGTTTTTCTAATAATGGAGTGCAACAATACAAAATTTAGAGATATTATACTTGGTCATGCTCTGTGAGGGCAGGGATGATATCAGCTTTATTTACCTCTGTCTACCCAGTTTCTAGCACAGTACACAGAAGTCGTTTTTTGATACTATAAACTCCAAGACAGCAGGCTTTCTTGTTTTTGCTTAATATCATATCTCAACTCCCCAGCACAGTTCCCAGAATTTAGTAGGTGCCACACATAATTTTTGTTTCAAATGAATGCCTGCTAGACAAATCAATTGTTCTAACAGAAGGTTTTACCAAGTTTTCCGGACACAGCTGAGGATCTCTACCTTATGAGATCTTTGGAAGCATTTTGGATGTTTTGGATAACCTATTCATGTAAACATTTGAAACAAAAAGTAGCCTTTTACACATGACCTGCACCCTGCTAGGATTCCCTCTCCTTTAAATTGTAAGCCAGACTTATTTTGAAGCAATCCTGATCAACAAATGTCCAGATTTAAATGAGGGCACTACGTTGCTTTTCAAATTTAAGATTCTTCACTTTGCCAAAGGATCACCATAGAGTCTCTTTAAAGAAAAAATAACCTTATGCAATAAAATTTGACTAGTAAAAAGTAATGTGTACTCACATTTTTAGGAATACTTTTCTGCATTGTGTGAGGCAGACTTTTAACACTGTCTAGTGTAATAGTGTGTCTTGACTGAAGAGAGGAGGAGATTGACCCACAGAGGTCATTTAAAATCACATGGTAATTTATAGTGTGTGTGTGTGTGTGTGTGTGTGTGTGTGCGTGCCTGTGTGTTTTCCCTTATCCACATTTTGCAAGGTTTTCAATCTCATGATGGAAAACAGCGAAGTATAAAGTTAGGAAATCTCAAAATCAAATCTTAGCTGTGCTTTTATTAGCTATAATTTGCCTAAAGTGATGTTTTGAAGCTTTAATTTACAATAATTATTTCCAATAATACCTCCTTTATAGGCATATGGATAGGACCCTTTTGGTTTCCAGTTTACAGAAAACCTAATTCCAACTGACTTCAGCTAAAGAAAAAAAAGAAAGTTGATTTGCTCATGTAAATGACAAGTCCAGGTTATAGAAGGGGCTTTAAGCCCAGTTTGTTATCCAACATCATCACAACTTGCTGTCTCTTCCCCTCTTACCCCTACCTACTTCTCTCCTGGCCTCAATCTGAGGCTCAGGTGGGGTAAGATGGCTGTAGCAGTACCAGCAGTACACTTTCTTTGGGGAAGAGAATGTACATCTGTCTTAGCAGCCCAACCACAAGTCTCTTTGCATCTCATTGGCTCATTTGGTCATGTGCCTGTCTTGAAGCAATTATTGTCGCCGGGAGAATGTGATGCGCTCTTTGGCTTTAGTTTTGGTCATATGCCCAGCCCACTGCTGGGTGTGTCAGCATCTTTCCCTCAACCAAAATCACTTGGTCCTAGAGTAGGGGATAGATGATTCTGCAGAGAAAAATTGGAGCAAAGTTATGAGACAAGGAAGAGTGACTGCTAGAAGGAAGCAAAAATATCAGCTGTCTTCTGCAGCCAGTTTATGGGAAGATTAAATGAGTTCATATATATATAAAAAAGCACAGAACATAAACAATCAGTAAATGATTGAAAGTAGGTGATCAGGTTAAGTAAATCTCAAGAAATGAAACTCAGAAGCAATTTAGGGCAAGTTTGAGATTACACATACAAGGAACCTTATCTACTTGGAATTAGTTGAGTTCACTAAACAATTTCTTCAGCATCTGTGATGTGCCAAGTGTTGTATAAAGGGCTGAGGGTATTGAGATAAAAAAAGGAGTTGATCTCGGCCAGGCGTGGTGGCTTACGCCTGTAAACCCAACACTTTGGGAGGCTGAGGCAGGTGGATCACAAGGTCAGGCATTGGAGACCAGCCTGGCCAACATAGTGAAACCCCATCTCTACTAAAAGTATAAAAAATTAGCCAGGTATGGTGGTGGATGCCTGTAATCTCAGCTACTCCAGAGGCTGAGGCAGGAGAATCGCTTGCACCCGTGAGGTGGAGGTTGCAGTGAGCCGAGATTGCACCACTGACTCCAGCTTGGGCGACAGTGCAAGACTCGGTCTCAAAAGAAAAAAAATAAATAAATAAATAAAAAAGAAGTTGGTCTCTGCCTTGGGCTTTCTTATAGTCCAGCACAGGATGCAGGTGTGTATGTCATTTCAACACAATGTGAAAGGCGTTGATGGAGGTATGCTCAGGGGCCTGTGGGAACACCAAAGATGAGCTTCAAATATAGCCTTGGGGGTAGGCAAAGAGTTGAGGGGAGATGTCCTCCACGGAGAAGCTCCTGATGAGTTTTAACAATTAATAAGAGCTATTGTGATGAAGAAATGAGGTGGATGAAGGCATTCTTCTGGGCAGCAGAACAGCATGGAAAGAGGTAGGACAGCTAGAAAATGCACAGTGCTACTAGAGCGGGGAGGCCACCGTTTACTACCTATGCTGTGTAAAGTTGGAGGACAAGAGTGGCAGGGGATGAGGTTAAAAACATGTTCGTGGGGCTCCAACATCAAGGGCCTCATATTCCATGTCATGAAGACTGGACATTATCCTTAGGTTATAGGAGACCACCGAATGGCTTAAAAGCAAGGGAGTGACATGGTCCAGTTGAAGTTTTTGAAAGATGACTCTGGCTGGTGTTGGCAAATGGATGGGGGTTGGCCCAGATAGACTTTAGGTGAACTGGGGAAGATGCTGTTGCACTGGTCCAAGAGAGAGAGGTGGGAGGGCCTGGACTTGGGCACTGATGGTAGGTGTGGGGGGAAAGAGATTGGTGCTGGAAGGGAATAGCTCAGGCAGCAGGACTCAGTGATGGGTCAGATGAATGAGTCAAGTCAGGCCCATGACACATAAGAGGCACTTACACATCCATTCTTTTCTGATAAAAGGTAAAAAGAAAAGCAAACAACTGAAATTGGACAGGTCTGTCAGTAAGGAAATGGTTGAATATATGATGGTGCTTTCACATAGTAAAGAAACCTTACTCTGAAGAAGTAAAAAATACTTTAATCAGATGTTTAGTGTTTTGAAATATGCTTATGATATATAAAGTAAAAAAGCAGGCTATAAAATGAAATAGTGGTATGATCCCAATTTTGTAGTTAGTTGTAGAAACATCTGCACCATATCATTTTAGATGACTTATACCACAATGTTAATGAATTTTATCGCTGAAATAAGGGAGCATTTTTATATTCGCCATGTGTAAAAACAATGACTTTGTCATACTTCTAAAAATTGGAAGAAAACAAATGGTATATTTTATAAGAAAATAAAAGGGGCTATTTATTTTTTAAAAATTTGAATAGGTTTTGGGGTACAGGTAGGTTTTAGTTACCTGGATAAATTCTTTAGTGGTGACTTATGAGATTTTAGTGCACCCATTATCTGAGCAGTGCACACTTTACCCAATATGTCGTCTTTTATCCCTCACCCGCTTCTCAAGTTTCCCCAAGTCCCCAAACTCCATTGTATCACTCTTATGCCTTTGCATTCTCATAACTCAGCACGGACTTATAAGTGAGAACATATGATATTTGGTTTTCCATTACTGAATTACTTCACTTAAAACAATGGTCTTCAGCTCCATCCAAGTTGCTGCAAAAGACATTATTTTGTTTCTTTCTATGGCTGAGTAGTATTCCATGATGTATATTTACCACATTTTCAAAGGGCCATTTCTGATTGATGTCAGCCTTCCAGAAAAGATGTTCCCAGGGAATACAAGGCAATAGCTTTGGGCTTACATTGGCATATTTCACTGGTAGTAATGGTTGCTCACACCACCACTTTTGAAGAGGGATATTGAGAAAGACTAATGTCTGAAGTATCTACCCCACTGAAGCTGAAGTCCACCACTCACTATTGGTTAAGCAAGAAGCTCACTCCCACCTGTAGGCCCTGGGGTCAGAAGACATGGATATGCCACTTCACTCTGTGACTTATAAGCAGTGGGATTGTGAGGAAATCACTTTTCCTCTTCAAACTTTCTCATTTCTGAAATGAGGCTCACACTCCCTGCCCTGCCTAACTCATAAAGTAGCTGCAGGATTCAAGAGATGAAGGGAAAAGGCTTCATTGACAGTAAAATGTCATCTGCCTCTGAACTGCTATTATCTTTCCCTTGTGATATTTTATAGCTCAGTACCACTTCTTCTCCCAAAGACTGCCTCTCATTCCATGGTGGGGCGCTTGCAGGCTCATCAGTATAAATCAGCTTACAAATAAATCTATGAATGCACTCACCCACATCACTCCTTCACTCTCCATAGTAACAAACAGTGTATCATATTTTCTGGCTGAGAAGCATGGAGCAGTGTGTTTGCTTTTTCTCCTTCTCCCAGTGATATCTGCTGGCCCACCCCTACCAGAGATGGTAAAATTCAAAAAGTCACATGACATCAAACAAAAGTGGGAAGGGAAGATCACCTTTAGATGAGCTCTAGATGAAGACATTTTTTCAGTTTATGAATATAGGAGTAATGGCATTTTGTGTTTAAAAAGGATGCCCACAACAGAATAATTAAAGTAAGATGTTTCAGGAGAGTCATTTTTCAGGAAGAGGAGTTGCTCAGGGCTTCTCTGGCTGTGTAGACAGCAGCCACCACCTACACCTAGATGAGTTGCCTTTCACTTTCTCCTTCAGGATTTTCCTGGAGAGGTGAGACTTCAATGGGAAGGACTATCACAGACCACAATGGGAATGGTGTTTCCTAGAGTCATAACTGCACAACGTTCTAAGGTGGACCCGGAAAGGAAATCACATCAACAGGGAGAAGAGTGGCTGTTCTTGGCTGTCATCAAATGTTAGTTTAGTCTCTAGATGACATTGATTTGTGGTAACAGTTTTGAGTGCTTTACACAGAGTGTGAATGTGGTGTTTGTAAAAATTTGGACTTGATGTCTCACCCTCATGGTGCATTCATGAGTTCCGGAAGCCACAGCTCTGACAAATGGCCTTGGTGATAGGCTGGAAAAAGAGTATCCTCCAAGTATTTAGAAGAGTTAACTTGTTTGATACTGGGAACACAAATTTAAAAATAAAAAAAAGACTCATATTTTCAGTGGTCTGGGCATCTCTTGAGTTTTAGATCAAGATCCTCTAGAATAGTTGCACATCTTTTCTTACAACTCAGGCAATTTTGTTTCACTTTATTATTTTCTATGTCTTCTAAGCCCAAACCTGTTTCTTCTCACATTCTCCCCATCCCAGCAAATGTCACCCTCACCTACTCAGTTACTCAGAACCTTGGGGTCATCCTTATCTCTTCTCTTTCCTTAGCACCCCATACCTAACCTCTCAGCATTGACTCTCCATCCCATATCTGACCATGTTTTCTCAACTCCACTGCTCCCACCCTAGTTCAAGACAGTCTTGTCTCTCTTCTAGAACACAGCCTCTCTACCATTCTCTTGATCCTATTTGTAACTCCCTAATAGCTGCTGTTCTCACAAGAGTCAGAGTGATGTTTAGAAAAACATCTAGAGACATTGTTTGCCATTCACTTCTCAGAACCTTCTAAGGACTATGTCTCAGGGTAACCAAGAGAGAAAAAGTTTCTCTTTATATAAGTATTTCTGTTAATAAAGAAAGAAGCAGGTGTAGAGTTAGAAAACTACTACTTAAACTCCAGTTAAAACATGTCTAGGTAACAATCCCAATGGCTGCCAAGATCACACATGAAAAGAGACAACTTGAAATAGTGTGTGTATGTACACATACTATGACCCAAGAAGGTTGCTTTTTGTGTGTGAGAATATTAAACCTGAATGTGATCTAGCTTCTAGACCTAATAACCAATTTTGAGGAAATACAAGGGATAGAGGTACATAACAAATGACACAATGGGAATGTACTTAGCAAAATCCAGACTGTGGGAAGTGCTGCAGGACAAATAATTTGGCAAGGGGTGGGGAAAAGAGTAGAGCCAGCTCGTACCTGTTTTTCCAAGACTTTCCTGGTTGTAGCACTGTAAGTATGGAATCTTGAAACCCACCCAGTCCCAGGCAAATTGAAATGGTTCGTCCCAGTCAGGGAGGTGGGAAGGAGAACTCTATAGATTAACAGAGGCTTCAGAGATACAGAGTTGGATCCTACTTAAATAAAAATTGTGTGCATATAGGGGGCACTGACTAATGGTGATATTAAATAATTAGTTTTACTTATTTATTTTTAAGGTATGATTATAGTATTATGGTCATGCTTTCTTAAAAAATGCCTTCTTATATTTTAGAGATACAAGCTGAAGTATTTAAATGTAAAACATGATGTCTAGAATTTGTTTCTAAATAACCCAAGGTTTGGGGACTTGGGTTTAGATACTGTTAGGTCATTTGAGTTGACATTTGTTGGGTAATAAGAATATGGGGATTTGTTTTACTAGTCTCTCTAGTTTTGTAGATGTTTAAGGTTTTGTTTTTTTTTTTTTGAGAGGAGTCTCTCTCTGTCGCCCAGGCTGGAGTGCAGTGGCACAATCTCAGCTCACTGCAAGCTCCACCTCCTGGGTTCATGCCATTCTCCTGCCTCAGCCTCCCGAGTAGCTGGGACTACAGGTGCCCACCACCATGCCCGGTTAATTTTTTGTATATTTAGTAGAGACAGGGTTTCACCGTGTTAGCCGGGATGGTCTCGATCTTCTGACCTCGTGATCCACCCGCCTTGGCCTCCTGAAGTGCTGGGATTACAGGCGTTAAGTTTTTTAAAATAAGAAGTAAATGTGCAAACAAACTAAAATTTCCTTCAGTGGCTTCAGAATACAGCTCTAGCTCTCTAGCGTGGCCTACAGAGCCCTGTGCAGTCTGGCTCCAGCTCCCTCTCTCCTGTTGTTTCTGCTCTTCCCACATTGGCCTTCTTGCTGCTCTTCATGCAGCATGCTTGCTCCCGGGGGGGTTCTGTGGTTTGCTGTTCTCCTTGTCTAAGTCTCCTCCCCAGGCCTCACCTCTGCAGACCTTTGCTTAGTTTCCATTTCTTCCCTGACCAGTCTACAGAGTCCTGTGCCTTCCTTAGTCTCCTACTGTATTCATTCTGCTTTTTATTTTCTATATTTTAAGATGCTTCAGTATCTTGGGGCCTTGCAAACCCAAGGAGTGACTATCTTTCCCAAGATAGCAAACTAGCTTGGCTTTAACTATGCCTTTGATATGGAAACCAACCACTCCAGAGTCCATACCCCTACCCACCTCCTTTCCTCAGGCTCCAGCAGTCTGGGAGGACTATCTGCCTGCCCTAAATCACCCTGGGGCCAGGTATCAGACAGCTGGACACCTCCCCTATAGCCCAGAGCCTGCCAAAATTATTCAAACTGTCTGATCCTAAACCTGCTCAGCTACTGATCCTGTCTCATTTATTTCAAGTAAAAACCACACTAAAAGCCTTTGCCCATGCTTTCCTCACTCCTTCACCTCCTGATCACCTGCTATTGCCCCATATGGCACTGTGGTGTGTTGCGCCCCTCCTCTAAGGAAATGCAAGTACCAAACTGTCTTTTCAATGGCAGTCCTCTCCTGGTCTGTTGGCTTCACCATACCCAAATAAAAAGGAAATCTCCAGGTACATTCTAAAACATCAATTCTTATTCTCTCTCTCCTTACTCTGCTTTCTTTTTCTCTAGAGCAGTGGTCCCCAACTTGTTCGGCACCAGGGACTGGTTTCATGGAAGATAATTTTTCCACAGATGTAGGTGGGGAGGGGGAAGTTTTTGGGGTGAAACTGTTGCATCTCACATCACTAGGCATTAGATTCGCATATGGAGTGCGCGATCTAGATCCCCCGCATGGGCACTTCACAATAGGGTTCACAATCCTATGAGAATCTAATGCCAATGCTGATCTGACAGGAGGCAGAGCTCAGGTGGTTATGCTCACTCTCCCACTGTTCACCTGCTGCTGTGTGACCTGGTTCCTAACAGGCCACAGACCAGTACCAGTGCACGGCCCGGGGTTTGGGCACGCCTGCTCTAGAGCACATATCACTAACCCAAAGCATCAATATATATGTATTTGTTTACTTATTTATTATCTACCTTGTGTAGGTCCTTAGAGAAGAAATCTAGTCTGTCCTGTTCCTCACTAGACACGCCCTTCCATTCCTAGAATGATACCTGCTCCATAATACCCACTCAGTATTTGTGAAACAAACAAGTTAGAGAATAGGCCCCAATTGTGCCTGGGTAAGTGGAGGTTTGGGAAGGGGAAGGGTGTGTGGCAGCAAGTCCAAGGCACTGCTCCCTTTAACAGTTATCGTGGAAGTTTTCCTTTTGCCAAATGTTGGGACAAAGAAGATGTGGTCTGTGATTGATGGCATGTGTGCAAGGATAAAGATCTTGACCTCGGGAGACAGCAGTTTAATATTCTGAATCCCAGTTTCAGTGCTAACTAGCAATGTAACTTTGAGCAAGTAATGACCTCTCAGAACCTCAGAACCTCAGTTTCTTTATGTTTAAAGTGGAAAAAATAATTGAGAATGAGTGAGTTAATGCAAGGAAAATTCTTAACAGTTCCTTGCAAATGGTATGTACTTAATAGGTAGTAGCTCTTATTATGAAGATAGTGCCTGCTATCTTGCCTGTTCTTTCCCTGGGTCAATAAAAACCTAGGAAATTGAGTGAGGGAGAGGCAGGAGTAGGGTGTGCTTTATTGGTTAAAACACAATGGGGATACGGTGGTCCTAAATTCGTTTGTTAACAAGAACCAGGAAGAGTGTCCAAGACAGGGCATCCTGGATAGGAAGCCGGGCAGATCTTGCCACGAGAGATGATTGACACACTGGGGGTTCTTAGACGCCAAAAATAAGGCCTGAAGGAGATATGATAGATGACTTCAAGTAGATAACATGGTAGATAAATTCTGGGGCTCTTCAGAGGGAAGGGTTATAACTTTCCTGGAAGAGAACTTCCCCATCCTTGGAGCTGTCCTGGTATGGAATAAGCTGCTTCCAGAAGACTAAAGCTTTCTAGGGCAGGGTAAGGCCTTTCTGGACCTCTATTGTATCCTCAAGGCCCAACATGAAACCCATCCATAATAGCCCTTGAAGAAGGATTTGTCTCATAAAGGAGAGAAATAGAAGCTGGACAACCACTTAATAACTTGAAGGTCCTTCCCAACCCACCTGTAAATTTCTACCACAACCCTGCCAACCCTGAGAGACTATCTTGCTCTCAGTTCGTTACCTCTTTTAACTCAAATTTCTCTGGTAAAAGAATTCAGTAAATAATGGCTTCTGTTAGAGAGATGTCTTTAATAATGTCTTCCTGCATAATTTCCTAAAACCATAAACACACAGAAACCTCCGAAATGGTTGACTGACATTTGAGATTCATGAGACTTTGCATATAAGTAAATCTATTTTCAAGGAATGAATGGAAAGATAAGGCTGTCAGAATTGCAAAGATTTAAATGGTCCTTGGTTTACCTTCATATGATAATTAAATCCCTTCTATATCCCTGCTAAGAGGTGTTCAGTCTGTTTGAGCTCCAGTGACTGGAGACTCACCTCCCTGGAAAACAGGTATAGCACAAGATTTGAAACCATGGACTTTAAAGTAGGCCAGATCCAAGGTTTGAATCCGAGTGTCACTACTTCCTAGCTCAGTGCCCTTTAGAAGTCACATGTCTTCTCTGAGCTTTAGTTTCTTCATCTGTAAACTGGGGGACATAGTGTTGCTTATGTCACAGGATGATTATGAACTTAAATGAGATATAAAAGGGTTGTGACATTGCCTGGCACATGGCAAACATCTAATAAATGGTAGTTCTTTTGCTTTGAAGGCAGAACTTCTTACTAGATTGACTATGAAACATTTTTCCCTCCTATGTTGAAGGTCATCTTCCTGAAGTGTAGTCCTTGTTCTGGAAGATCATATAGTTGACTCTTTAATGCCATCATTAGCTGATTGATAGTGGCTTTCTGGAGACTGATACCCAACAGGATTGTAAGGAAACTGGGAAAGAAAGATAAGATGACTTAGTGATATGTGCCATGGTATGAGAAATGGGGAATGAAGAAGAGGTAGGAATGTAGTAAGTGAAAACATTTGTGCATTTCATTTGCTAGTTCTGCCTGATTTTTCCCCTTGGAATCCTATAGAATGTGCTTGTTTTCTTATACTCCTCCCTAATTGTTTTTATCTTAGGAGCCCTGCAGCCAATACTTATGTGATATTTCCCCGGTTTTTTTGCCGACTGGCTGTTATTACATCAATAATGTCCCTTTTAGTTGGAGAGCAGGAACAGGCTCTGAGTAGCTGTCAAAAAGCCCCTGCTTTTTAACCAATTCATCAAATTCAACAATGACTTATTGAAAGCACAATATGAATAAGGAGAGGCAAGGCTCACTTTATGACGCTAACAGAGTGACAATTAAATTTTCAATGAGGAAGCATAAAGCTCCGAAACAAGATCCAAGCATTAAAAACACACAAAAAATCTTAGAGTCTTTTGGTGTTGAGGCCAACAACTCTACTTGCCTTAATAGCCCCCATGGGCTTCATTATATGATATCAGAGTACAATAATTGGTGTGCATAAAACTGCCTAACTCATCAGGAAGACAATATGTTATAATGCTGTGCTCTGTTAAAGAAAGCAGGAAAGTCTGTAATGCTCTTTATAAAGATGATCAACAATTAATTACAATAAGGAAATATTGCTGAAAACTGAAAATTTCATTATGGAGAATAGCCCGCTCTTTGATGATATTTCATAATTTTAAATGCTTTTAATTTTAACCAGGTTTAGGTGGCATGTGAAATTTAAGGCAGAAAATATTCAGTGCTTAGAGAAAAATATAAATTAAATAGATAAGAAAATAAATATACAGGCTGGGCATGGCGGCTCACACCTGTAATCCCAGCACTTTGGGAGGCCAAAATGGGCGGATGGCTTGAGGTCAGGAGTTCGAGACCATCCTGGCCAACATGGTGAGACCCCATCTCTTCTAAAAATACAAAAATTAGCCAGGTGTGGTGGTGGGCCCCTGTAGTCCCAGCTACTCAGGAGGTTGAGGCAGGAGAATTACTTGAGGTAAGGCAGAGGTTGCAGTGAGCCTAGATCATGCCTTGCACTCCAGCATGAGTGACAGAGTGAGACTCTGTGTCAAAAAAAAAAAAAAAAAAGAGAAAGAAAGAAGAAAATAAATATAGGGAAAAATAAAGAGTTCATTAGGAGAGACGGTTGATATTGATTTTATTTTATTTCTATAAGCATTTATCAAGCATTTATTCTATGCCAGACACCATACTGGGCTACAGGGGTGCTAAAAAAGAGTGAGATGAGATCTCTTGCTTGATGAGTTCATACTCTAGCAGAAGAGGCCAACATGGTGAAAATATAGCACAAATGAAAGAAAAAGGTCTGAAGAGCAAAGGGCATGGCAGGAAAAACTAAGAGGAGATTAATAATTGAGTAGGGAATTAAAGCATATGTAGGAATTTGCTATTTTCGAGATATGCAAAAGGAAAAGCATTCCAAGAAGTCATAACTTTTTTCTGTTCTTCAGGTATCACCCTCAGCTATATCATCATAAAAGGAAAGGGGGGCTCACAAAGGGTTTTGCCAGTAGGGAGGGGAATGAATTTTGACAATGCTTATTGGTAGAAAGGACATATTGAAAGTGAGCCAGGCCGGGTGCTGTGGCTCACGCCTGTAATCCCAGAAGGCCAGCCTGGCCAACATGGTGAAACCCTGTCTCTACTAAACATACAAACTTTAGCTGGGTATAGTGGTGCATGCCTGTAATCCCAGCTACTTGGGAGGCTGGGAATAAACATTGCTTGAACCCAGGGGGCGGAGGTTGCAGTGAGCCGAGATCACACCAGTCCACTCCAGCCTGGGCAACAGAGTGATACTCTGTCTTAAAAAAAAAAAAAAAAAAAAAAAAGTGGGTCTGGAAATTTGCTTTAGTTGTAAGAGACAATGTGGAGGTGTACTGAGGGTCAAAAGAACTGAAAATGAACCAAATGGGTGAAAGAAATCTAAAAACATTTAAACAAAAGGAAAGACTAGAGATGGAGTTGAATTTACATGGTGGAGTGAAATACGTGCTTAGACCACATCTAGAAAACCACATTTTAGTGGGTTAATAACCCTCGCTACAATATGATATTTTGCAAGTCATGGACACCTAATTACTTCTTCAGGTGTTTAATAAGAGGCTGAACCAGCTTGTAATCTACAGTTTCCTTCTAGATCCAAAATGCCTCAATGTTCTATGAGATGAAAAGTTAGGAGCTTGGACAGAGACAGCACCTGGAACTGTCTATAGCAGGTGCTCCAACCATTCAAGGGAATGGCTTCATCACCTCTTCCACAAGGGCTGGAGGCAAGTTGAGAAAAATGTGATGAAAAGGGCTGGGGTCTTGTGAAAGGAATTGGAACAGCATTGGGCAAGTTGCTGAACTTATCTGGTCTTTTGTAAATAGATGGGGGATTGGGACTCAAAGAGAAGTGCACAGCAAGGAGATAATGCTACTGATCCTAAGTCAAAGGGGAAATATCTGAGAAGTTATTGCCCTTGGAATGGCAAGAAGGAAGAGATCAAATATTGTTAGGAGTGTCAACATTCAGGAATGCTGCTCTGGCTTACCCTGCAATATAGCATTTAGGTCCCTATCCTGAGGGTAAGACCCTGATCCCTGGTGTGTGGGACCAGGCTAAGCTCATGTGTGATGATCAAGGCTCTGTAAATGCTCAAGGAGAATGATAGGCCGCACATGCACATTGTCCAGCAATAAATGTATGAGACTTGGAGGGGAAGCCAGGACAGGCCATTACGTACCTAATGGAGAGCACTTAATGCCAGTCACTAGCTTTTCTCATGCTTCTGATTACATTTTATATTCTTTTTAACAATTTTCTCAAAGCCTTGGTAAAGATTTCATTTGACTTGCCCGTGGAGATCAGTGACTGTGTGCCTTGGGGAGAAGCCCAGGAAGCCAGGAATGGGGTACAGATTTACAGGTTAGCAGCAGCACTCAGCATCCAATCCTCTGAAACTTCCTCAGTTGTCAAAGACAACATTTTTGGGGGGAACAGTTTCCCAGAGACCTAAACAGAAAGGCACCTCAGCCCAAGCAAAAAAGGGGCTTGTGGAAAATCTTACTGTGATCATAGAGGCTTTGAGGGCCAAGAAGCTAAGAAATAATGGAACAAATACCAAGGTGGAAGTGAGTAGCAATTACTCTTGAGCACAAATGCTCTCCCATATGTACCTGTGATGGGTTTAGGAAGAAGGGATTTGATTGATCCATATCAAGCTCTTTGATAAATGTCTCAACCAGTGCTGATATTGTGGGCTTTCTTTTTCTTCTGTTTTTGGGGGTGGATATTATATTGAAAACAGAAAAAGAGTTAAAACTTCTCATATTGGGCTGAGCGCGGTGGCTCATGCCTGTAATCCCAGCACTTTGGGAGGCTGAGACGGGTGGATCATGAGTTCAGGAGATCGAGACCATCCTGGCTAACACGGTGAAACCCCGTCTCTACTAAAAATACAAAAAATTAGCCGGGCGTGGTGGCGGGCGCCTGTAGTCCCAGCTACTCAGGAGGCTGAGGCAGGAGAGTGGCGTGAACCTGGGAGGCGGAACTTGCAGTAAGCTGAGATCACACCACTGCACTCCAGCCTGGGGGACAGAGTGAGACTCCATCTTAAAAAACAAAAACAAACAAACAAACAAAAAACCAAAAAACTCATATGGCCATCACTTTTTATTAATTATATGGAATTAAACATTAAATTTAAAAATGATGTTCCCATCTCAGCTACCAAAGCTACCCACTTTAAACATTTTGCCATGCATCTTTTCTGAGTTATTTTTAAGCCTGTTTGTCTGCCTTGCTGTCTACCTATCATGTGTATACATGAATATATACATACAGATGTTATCTTTCTATATGTAATATTCTGAAGCTATGGCTATATGGTGGGTATTTTTACATACTGATAGATATAAATTTGTAGCATTTAAAAAATAGCTGCATAAAATTTTATAATGTGGGCTGGGCACAGTGGCTCATGCCTGTAATCCCAGCACTTTGTGAGGCCAAGGCGGGCGGATCACGCGAGATCGGGAGTTTAAGACCAGCCTGACCAACATGGAGAAACCCTGTCTATACTAAAAATACAAAATTAACGGGGCATGGTGGCGCATGCCTGTAATCCCAGCTACTTGGGAGGCTGAGGCAGGAGAATCGCTTGAACCCAGGAGACAGAAGTTGTGGTGAGCCAAGATTGCGCCATTGCACTCCAGCCTGGGCAACAAGAGCGAAACTCTGTCTCAAAAAAAAAAAAATTGTATTGTGTATTATAATTTATTCAACCAGTGCCTTAATAATGGTTTTTAAAATTTTGTTGTAAACAATGCTGCAACAAAATCCATATATATATATGTAAAATATTTTTGTTTTCATTTCTGTAAGCTGGATTCCTAGAATTGGGATTACAAGGCCAAAGGGTATATATTAAAAATTTTATTTTCCAAAAAGATGGATTAATTAACGTTCTCAATATCAGTGTTTGATCCCCATTTTTGTTAGCTCTGGCACCTCTTAAAATGTAACTCTCAAATTTAAATATTTTTGCCAGACCGAAGGCTGAAAATTCGTATCTCATTAGTGATTTAATGTGTAATTACATGACAGCTAGAAGGTTGAACATTTTTCTATGTTTATTGTACACTTGTATTTACTTTTCTCTCAATTGCCTATTCAAATATCTTGCCTATATTTTTATCATTATTTGTGTTTTTTAATTAATTTGTAGGAACTCCTAATATATTCAAATTAACCCTTTATTAATTTTTTCTTCCAAAGACAAATGACTTTCAAAGAAATGTTTAAGTAGCAAAACCTTTTATTCAATGGGACTCTCATGTCAAACCTCAATAACTACAATAGATAAAAGTGGGACTGCAGAATGTGGTCTTTAAATACCATTGCTCACTAAAAATAAGCCAGGGCCCTTTGGAAAAATGGCTAATTCCAGATCTGGGGCAGGAAAGGTACAAGAAGCACCGAGAACATCTTGACATACTAGCAAGAAAGATATCAAAGACTAGAAGGGTCATATTTCAAGGATCCAGGAGCCAGTCTGAGTCAGTTCCCACTGGACAAAGACAGGCTATATATGTAAGAGACTCAAAGAAGGATGTCAGTTGTGAGCTGCTTAAAAAGTTGCGAGCTGCTTAAATTCATGGATTCATAATGACACTTAAAACAAAAATCTTTGGATGATGCTAAGGAACCAACTTATTTTGAAAACTGACAAATAAAGAAATAAATCATTTATTTTGCTTTTCCTATACCTCAGGGTAACCAGAGAGCTGATGAGAAGTTTTCATCATAGCAGTATTTTAGCTGAATAAAGCTATTAAAATTAGAATATCACCAATTGAAATAGGGATCTCACCTAATGATCCTAATGAATCTTCCTAGTGGTTTACAAATTGTTTCATGAGCTCCTAATGAAGTAAAGGATCTAGATAATGATCATACATGGCTGCCAACACCACAAAGAGATCAACATCCAGTAGACATGAAAAGCCTGATAGACCTTTGAAATACTTTTGCCAAAAAAATCAAAACCAACTCTTAGCAAACCTCTGGCTATAACTACCATATGACAGGAAATACACTGAACAAAAGTGAAATATGTTAAGTGATACCACGGGGATGCAGTCAGCAAAATCCAGACTCTACAGAACAAAGGACATGATTGAAGCAGGGGTGGGGGCAGCTTTAGATTAAGAGAGACTTAAGAGATGTATCAACTAATTTCAACGTATGGACCTTATTTGATCTTGATTTGAAAATACACACTTTAAACTGTGAGACAGTTGGGAACATGTTAACACTGACTAAATTGAAGATTATGAAATTAGTGTTAACATTTTAAGTGGGATAAGGGTATGTGGTGATTATTTTTTTTTAAAGATTATCCATGTCTTAGAGATACATACTGACAGTATTCATAGATAAAACAATATGATGTCTGGGTTTTGCTTCAAAATAATCTGGGTAATGAGGGTGAAAATGGGTATGAAAGGAGATTGGCCATGAATTGGTAACTGTGGGCACTAGGTGAGAAGTACATGGTGGGGATTCATTATACCACTCTCTACTTTCACATGTGCTTAAAATTTCTATAACAAAAACATGCTGTCTTGTTGCAGTGCAGTTCAAGTGTGCAAACCTCTATTGGCTCAGTCTCAATCCTCTTGTGCCCTGAGACACCCAGAAAACTCTGGGGTCCCATTGGAATGAAGCTCCTTCTGAGGAGAGAGTTTTGTTTTCATTCTTGATGAATCCCCTGTGTTTAAAAGAGTGCCTGGCACATAGTAGGCCCTCAGTATTTTGAGGATGGAATGAATGCTTCTCAACATGACTGGTATTGGGCTAGTTTTCTCTGACTCCCTTGGGGAACATGTTAGCGCACTGAAACCTGGGCACAAGCCTTGATCAGGTGCACCATGGGTGCCTCTTCTGAGTCTAGTGACTACTGGTACAAACAAACTCATGGTGCATTTACAAATCTGGACTGCCCAAGATCTGTTTCAAGTGGCAAGCTGAGGATCTTGACAGCAGCCTCGTGGCCACACATGGCAAGGCTGGCCCAGCTGGCTAGGTCTATAGAGGTCCTCCATTATTGTCACCAAACCAGAGGTTCTCCACATTGGCTGTGCAGTGGAACCACCTGGGGAGCTCGTTAGAAATACAGGTTCCTGGGCCCTGCCTCCAGAGATTTGGGTTTGTGAGATCCAGGCAAGCTATTGTTAAGAATAAAAAGCTCCACAGGTGATTCTGAGGGCTCTAAGCATAGTCACCCAGCCCTGTGCTGGTGTTGGCCTACAGAGCCGTGGTCTAATAACAACATTCCTATACTTCTCGGTGGGAGGCTGAATAAGCACTCCTCCCAGACAGCATCGCATCTGCAGAAGTTTCCCTCAGACTCATGGATGGAGTTCCAGGTCCATCCTGATTCTCCTTTGCTCTTCAGCTCAGCTGCAAGTATTTGTTCTCTGAAGTCAGAACATTTTGCTTTTATAGGCCCTTTACTCCATATTCTCAGTAGGCAGCCCTCCTGCCTCAGCCAGATCATCCTGCTTCTTTGTTTTTAACTAGTTTCTGGAGGTGGGACTTCCTGCTGCTTCAGTTACTCTCTGGGTTAATGCTTCCAATTGATAGCCTCCCTGCAGGTTACCTCAGAGATAAGACTTCTTCATGGCTTGGAAGTCTGGTTGATTCTTGCCCAAGCCTTGACTGACTTTTGCTTTGCTATTATATAACCTTATTGATTAATCAAAAGTATTGCTCACAGCTCTGGTTAATGGATGATGGCTCTGGAGTTTGCCTGAATACAATTATTTATTGCTTTATTGATGTGCTACTTATTACTCTGTTAAGTACCATAGGGTGTTTAATTATGTGAAAGGGAAGTGCAAAGGCAGCTGCTGAAAGCTGGAGTTAAAGAGGTCCAGTACCTGAGTTCCCGACAATGTGTCATAAAACAGCTTTAAAACACATGCACACCCAAAGGACAAAACCCATTCCAAAGTTTAACAAGCTTGGAAGCAGAACGGGCTTGGGGAACTGCCCTGCCACTTTGTGACTTGATGTTAGCCACAGCACAAGCAATGAAATCTGAATGTTTTAAATGAAAAGGGGACCTTTATTTTGGGGCTTTTGGGTATTTTCTATTCATTGCTAATGATTGAAGTGGAGCCCATGATAAAAGTCATAGCTAGAAGAGAAGGAGCTGATGGGACTGAAAAGTGGCTCCTGTTGCAACAGATGTGGCCCGCAGGGTTGGTGGAATCAGGGCTTCTTTCTGGTTGGTGGTCAACTCTTGCGATTCTAAAGGGCAGCTGTACTGCGCCAGGAAAAGCTTCTGAAAGAAACCCCACCAGGTCACTGTTGGAGTACTTGCTACATTTTGCATCCCATTCTGTCCCTGCCAATGGGGATCAATTCTCTAGCATGGGACCAAAGAGTTCAATGCCTCAAGGCAGAAGTTGTACCTGTGTCTGAGCAAACTCCTTATTGCCAAGTCTGAGTCCTGACCTGATAAAAGGTCATTATTTTAATTCTTTCGATTAGAGATTTTTCAAGTTATGCTCTGAATAATCTTAGGGTACCTTATTTCAGAGGTGGGCCGCCTCACTCACCATGTGCTAAGCTGAGGCAGCAGGATCTTTGGGCTGGATGCCTGGGGTGGCGGCTTCCCTGGGAGCCCAGTATCCACACCCACTTCCTGCAAGCTCAGGTCTTCCCCACTTGTAAAGGATCACCTCCACCCTACGAATCTCTCCTGTCTCAGGCAGGTACCCCTCCACAGTTTTGATTTAGGGAGGGGAAAATACCTTTCTTCTAGTCTCATTTGGAATCAGGAAAAAATTATAAATCAATATCTCAGTAAATAATCTTGTCACAGAGGCATATATGGATGCCAACATAAATAATTTGTATGACAGATTGTGTTGTAGTGCAAAGACCTCTCAGCTGAGAGTAAAACAGAACTGAAATCCTACTTTTGCTGCTGTTTAGTTGTATGACCCTGGGACAGTCCCTTAATTTCTCTAAAACTTGCTTCCTTATTTATAAATAGGACAAGATAATAGCTACATCTAAAGCTTGTTGTGGGCGTTAGTCGGGAAAATAGATGTAAAAAGCCAGCCTGACTCATGATGAATGGACAAATATTAATGTTCATTTTTTTTTCCTGATAACCATGTAACACTTGCACTTTTTAGATAAGAAAAGGTAGCAATCACATTTTGACTTTTAATGCATTCCTTTCTGGAATTTTCTTCATGCTGAATATTATAGAGATTGTATATTTGTAAAGTAATGGTAAGTTTTTAAAAAGCGTCAGGGTTGTAAACTTGCATATATAATATGTTTTTTGAAAATGTATTTTTACAAGCATAGGCTTACTAAAAGTTTAAAAGGTATTTACAAAATTCAAATCAAATACTGTAGGCAATTACATGCCCTCCTTTTTAATTCTTTATATTAAACAGGCTTGTTCTGGGGAGATTTGTTTTGGAACTTCAACTCTGTTCTGAAGAATTCCTAGGAACTAAGCTTTCTCAAGTACATTAAAAAAAAAAAAGTTGTTTATAGTATTTAAGAGCCCATATTTGTCTCATTTAATAGGGAATGTCTAAATGAAAATAAAGACTTCTCCAACACCAGGATTCAAGACTTGGGCAGTGTAGAGCCGAGGATGAATGCATTGTTCCCGGAATTAGGCAGTCGAGATTTGAATTTCAGTTCTCCCACTTATTAGCTTTAACTTGACCTTGGAAAAGTTCTTCAACCTCTCTGAACCTCAGTTTCATATCTATAAAAGAGGAAGCTAATAGCACCTAACCTGGAAGGCTGTTGTGAGGAATAAATGCAGTAACTCAGGTAAGGCATTTAGCCCAGTGCCCAACACAGAGTAAGTGCACAGTAAGTGAATAGTAAGTTAGCAATTATTTTTTGGTTCCTAGAGTCCCCTAAATTAAAGTGAGTTCATTGAGATGCAATGAAGGGAAGCCATCACAAATTAGACTAATTACTTACATTTATTCTTGTTGACTTGGCTGAATTCTTATGGAAGGCTTAGGAATACCTTAGGATGAGAGCATTTGGAAAGCAGTGACCACAACTTTGCATTGTCTTGTAAAGTATAATTCATGACTCACATGGTTAGTCTAGTGACTATCAATGCTTTGTTATAAAATATTTTTCCCTTGCAATGCTTAAAGTTAAAAAATTATCAAAAATACTTATTTTATCTATTGTAGTTATATTTTGAGTGGCATCAAATGTTATGATATTGTAGAAAGTCAGTATTACACTGTGGTTTAAAAGCCTCTCTTTGGCAACAAGCAGGCCTGGGCTTTGGTTTTGTGAAGTCTGGGCAAATGACACATCTTTTCTAAGCCTCAGCTTTATCAGCAGTGGAATAGAGATAATAAAAGGGCATTCACTTTGTATCCTCCACTCTTCCTGGCATGTAATTAGTGCTCAGACATTCTGGCGGGATCACCTTCTGGCTAAGTTTTAGGCTTCTATCTCCCAGGTTGATGTATAAGAGGCCCTGCTTGCCGGCCACTCCAGTCAGCCCCACTCGGATGACTTCATTGGTTCAAGGGCTCCTGCTATAAGTTATACTCTTGGTTCATTTTGAATCTATAAACACTGTGTTCTGAACATGAGCCTGCAGTGCCCACTTGGGCAGGTCTCTGCCAGACCCTGACTCTCACACCCACCCTCATTTCCTGACCAACTATCAGTGATTCGAACCCCATTCCCTTTGGGCACCTATGTGCAGCCCTTATAGGTCATCTCACAGTCTATAACCTAATCCAAACACAAATCAGACTCGGGGGCACTTGGAGAACTGGAGAAATGCTTCCCTACATTGACAGAATGATTTGCAAGTTCACAACCCTATCTTGCTCAGAAATGAGATGGCATATATAAAAGGACTGTGTAAACTGTAAAGTGCTCCGTAAGTGTGACTTACCCTCTCATGATATCTGTTTAGGACTTCATTCTCAGGGGAAGGAGTAACAGGCAATTTTGTGTCCATTTTAGAGATGAGGAGACCTTGCACCACAGAGGCTAAATGAGTTGTTCAAAGATATGTAGATAGTTGGTGATATGAGTGGGATTTCAAGTCAGGGAACTGATTCTTGAGCCATTATGATAGCACTGAACACTTACCAAGCTCAGTTACTGTACCAAGCTCAATATCATGTACTTTTTCAGTCTTATATTATTAAATACTATGGAACAGGTATTGTAATAGGCCACTGTACTGTGGAATAGGCATTGTAAAATAGGCATTCTCTGAGGCTCAGAGAAGTAAAGTAACTTACTCAAGGTCTCACAACTAGAAGTGATAGAAATGGGGCTGAAACTTTGATCTGTCTGACACCAAGCCTGAGCTGATATTATATAGCTTACTGAGAAAAGTTTGAACTGTTTCAACATTAAACAGAGAGTAAACCATATCTGTGAAGCATCAACAAAATTTTATTAATTGATGTCTTATTCTGTCTTTCCTTCCTTCATTCAACAACTATTGAATAGGATCTGACAATGTGTTAGCCACTGTGCTAGACAAAAAAAGAACTGCATTTAAACCTCCCTCCACCCAAGGGACCTGTCTGGGTCCTGCCCATAGCCCCTCACCCTCATGGCTTCAGAGCATACCAGCCTGCTTTTCTACTGCCAGCTCCTGCATTTGTCTGCTTGAGAGTTTCCTTCAGCCACCAAAACCTGATTTTCCTGCCTGTGTGGACAGCTGCTAGTACCAGGGAGTTAATGCCTCAAAGGAACAACCTCATCCAAAGGCTGATGGCAGCTGGTGTATAAATATCCCAGCTCCCACCCCTCTGGTGGGGTAATTCTGAGGTTTATGTTCTACAAGGCCTCCCTGAGTTTCCTCATTAGGGTTAAACAGTTGCCCACAGTGGTAGCTAGCTAGACAACACACTTTGCATTGACTGGCTTCCCTATCCTGTCTCACTTTCCTACTCCCCACCTGGGGTTTCCTTTGCTTCTCAGATCAACTTCTTGCACTCAAATCCTACTCAAGGGCTGGACATGGTGGCTCATACCTGTAATCCTAGCACTTTGGGAGGCCGAGGCAGGAGCATCACAGGAGACCAGCCCAGGAAACATAGCGAGACCCGGCCTCTATAAAAAAATGGAAAAACGTATCCAGGCATATGTCTGCAGTCCCAGCTACTTGGCAGGCTGAGATCGGAGTATTGGGTGAGCCTAGGAGGTTGAGGCCAAGATCCTACCACTGCACGCTAACCTGGGCAAAGAACAAAAAAGAAAAAAAAAATCACTGTTTAAAGGTCTATTTCTGGGGGAACTCACCTTATGTCAGGGCCCCTAGGGGTTCCTCTATTCTATCATTAGTGGATATTTTGTATCTTAAGACAAGTAGCCACACTTAAATTGTCTTAGGAGTTAACTCCTGGTCCAGTAGCGGTTTAACTTATGTTTAACTCCGCCTCTCCATGAGTTATGTAGAGTTGTTGAGTGCTGTCACCTACTACATCCTGGAACGTTACTAGATATTAAAAAAATAATGTACCAAACATTCTCCTGAGAGAAAACTGCTATTACTTTCAAGAGATTTACTTTGTGAGGCCTACTAGGGCAAAAGATAGTTAGAGAATAAGGACTAGAATATGATATTATTTTCCTTTTCCTGAATCTAACTATTTTGAAGGAAGCGCTTATTGCTGTTGCTGAGAAGGGAAGTACACACCAGTTTTTGTCAGGTAAAGAGGAAGTCCGAATGAGTGAGCCTGGAAGCCATCCTTATCTCCTCAGAGGACATTTTCATTCTGCTGTTCAACAAAAGTTGATTGAACTTTAACAGGGTTTGAGCCCCAGGCTAAGCAGTATGGAATACACATAAACACGAAAAATGGAAAAAAGGCCAGACTCCATCTAAGTGTTCGTGGATCTGGGAATGGCAACCGAAACCCCCCTTTTCAGGGTTCATTTGGGTGGTAATACATTTCATTCTGGAGAACAACAGAAAATCAAATCGACTTTAGTATGTTTGCTTGATTTTAAAAATATAATCCTAGGGGGAAAGTGGCCTGTCTGTGGAGACAAATGGTTACCAATCTCAAAATAGTTTTCACTTTATTTTTATTCAGCCAACAAACATTCGCTTTTGGAGTCTTAACCTAATTTCCCAGAGTTGCCTGGCCTATCTTTCTCCTCTAATTTTAATGTTCTGCCCAAGTCTTTAAGGTCTCTGTTGGTTAATGTTTAATGCTGTCCACGACCAGTGTTTGATGTTTACACTTTATTGGGCTAACCAAATTTGTAGAGCAAATTAAATGTGTGCAGGTCTCTGGCAAGCCACGTTTAGATATGTGTTGCTCAGAAACCATCTCCTTGTTCAATACTGCATGCCCCAAATAGTTTCAATTAACTGTTCTTCTTTTCTGGCAATATCTGAGCTATCTACATTGCTTTTGGGGAGCTATTACTTCCTAAATTTACGAATGTTACAGCCTCATACCCTTATGTTTCCAGAAAACATGTCACAGCAGAGAACTCCACTACTCTGTGAAATGAGAGCGTCAGCAACAGGTAACCTATTAAACCAGATTGACCAAAGACCAGAAAAATACACTAGGGTTGGAGCAGGGGAGGCTGGAGAAAGGAGGGAGTAATAATTTGAGTTGGTATTTTTGTTTAGAAAAATACACATACTCTAAGAAAACATACAGGTGGAATAACACACAGTTTAGGTAAAGAGCCATTAATATAATTACCTGAAGACACATGTTGTTTTTCTTATACCCATGAATTTAATTTCAGTCTTCTTTTTTGAACAAACTGAAAAGGCAAATGGCACCATATCATAGTCATGGCTGGGGAAACCAAGGCCTGAGTTCCGTGTTCAGCTAGATGGGGCCTCCCCCTGGTCTGACCTTGGCCAAGCCCTCTCTTTAACCTCATGGAAAGTCATCCAGGAAAGAAGAGAGTTGGCTATGATCTCGAAGTGCCTTCCAGTTTGGGCATTTTTTTTCTTTTTTTTTTTTTTTTAAGACAGAGTCTCACTTTGTCGCCTAGCCTGGAGTGCAGTGGCCCGATCTCGGCTCACTGCAAACTTCTGGGTTCAAGTGATTCTCCTGCCTCAGCCTCCTGAGTAGCTGAGATTGCAGGTGCCTGCCGCCATGCCTAGCTAATTTTTGTATTTTTAGTAGAGATGGGGTTTCACCATGTTGGCCAGGCTGGTCTTGAACTCATGACCTCAAGTGATCTGCCCGCTTTGGCCTCCCAAAATGCTGGGATTACAGGCTTGAGCCACGGTACCGGTTTGGGCATTTTGGAATTCAATTATGTCTTTAACTCCATTTATAACGTTTCTAGGGAGAGGGAGACATGGCTTACAATAATCTTCTTAAACGATACAAGTTTTACAAATAATTGCCCAATAAACTACAACTTAATTTCTTCAAAGATTGCCTTGATTGTGGCTATCAGCAATTCTTCATTTTTTCCCTTAAATTTTATATTTTTTTAATTATTGAGACAGGGTCTCACTCTGTCATCCAGGTTGGAGTGCAGAGGCACAATAATGCCTCACTGCAGCCTCAACTTCCCTGAATCAAATGGTCCTCCCACCTCAGCCTCTTGAGTAGCTGGGACTAGTAGCGCTAGCACGTGCCACCATGCCTGGCTAATTTTATTTTTTTCAATTTTTTGTAGAGACAGGGTCTCCTTATGTTGCCCAGGCTGGTTTTGAACTCCTGAACTCAAGTGATCCTCCTAGCTCAGCCTTCCAAAGTGCTGGGATTACAGGTGTGAGCCACCATGCCCAGCCATAATTCTTTCTCCATCTTTCCAAACCGGTATTGTCTTTTAGTCTAGCTGAGAGACACCCAGTTTTGACTGGGTATGAGAAAATATTAAGAAGGTTCTGGGGTTTAATCAGTAGATGAAAATAAGGAATCCCCAAGTTTCAGGGTCACTGATGGACTTTGGGGTTCAGGTTTCTTGGGCGTCAGATTTCCTGTCTCAAGGCTACCAGAAAGAATCAGGCCAGGTCTGGAGTGATAGCTGCTTTTCTGGCACATCAGCAGGGGCTGAACCCTAATGTGTTTAACGGTTGGACTTATTTTTAATCTACTGTATTAGGAGCACAAATTTAATCAAGAACAAATTGTTACCAATGTTGTTTTTTGTTCTTGCATATGCATATATCCTTAACACTGTTCTGTATTCCCTTGTGCTAGAAAGCTTTCCATCTGACATCTGACTTATTTCATAACATTAGTTTTTTTTTTAAGTACAAATATATGTGGAGAAAAAAAGAAACGAGGAGCTGAATTTCCACTCAATGCAGCCCCCTTACTTAAAGAACTAGCTGCAGTACAGATTTTAACAATTAACATTCCTGCCGTGAATGTCGTTATGGATGGAGCTAATAAATGTTTTCAAACACTCTTCGGCTCAAATACATGTTCAGCTTATTTTCTGTCATTTGATGGCATTGGTGGGTTGAGACATTCCTCTAAGCCTTTTTTTTTTCTCCTTTCTAGTAAAAGAAAGAGATCTTATCTCCCTACCCACCCTAACCCACCCCTTTCTCTGCCCTACCCCCTCTGTGCCTACTAAACCTTACTTGCAGGTCAGCAGGCTGGTAACAGATTAATTTTACTCTGTGAGGAACACCAAGTGTTTTGGCCAGGACACATGAGAATCCTGTTATAATATTACCGTTTTTCTAAATTAAATATTAGGAAAAATTAAACTAAATTGTGGCACACAGTGCAATGGAAAATATTTCTCTTCCAAACACTTCTCTGTGATAAATGTGTGTGTAGCTGAAAGCACAATAAATATGCACTACTTAAAAAACCCAGATTATTCAGGTTTTAAGACTTATAGCTAAAAGTGGTTTAATGTTTCATGCCTAATAATAGATTACTCCTATCACATTTCTAACCTTTATTTCTCCTCGCTTTGAAGTCCAGCCATATAAAGGTTGTTTGTAGAACCACACGAAAGTTAAAGCAAATATTACTTAGAGTGATTCATACCACCAAGAATTTGCAATGAAGGCAGAGGTTTTTTTTTTTTTTTTTTTTTGGTGTGTATGTGTGTCTGAATCAAAGGAAATGAAATGTTTGTAATATTTTTTGGTTGATAAATTTATTAAAACATTTTAGAGGCTTGTAGTAGAAGCACAGCTGAAATAAACAGACTGACTGGAAACAGATTATATTCTGCTCTGTGGGGGAGGCAGAATTTAAAGGGGGAAAAATTCCCTGGATTTCAAAAATTGCCACCAGGTCACAGCAATACTTAATTAACCGAATACATTATGGGAGGGTTATAACATAGATGCTAAAAAAAGAGGGTGGGGTGGGGGGGAGTAGTCAAATTCATTTAATCCTGTGTTCTTTGCTTACAGATTAGCCTTTCAGAATGAGCAACCTGATTTTTTTTTTTTTAGAAGGATCCATTTACCTTCCAGAGCTTTTCATAGCAAAACATTTTGCATGGTTGCAAAAGAAATTAATTTGTTGCCAGTTGCTCCACACTGGCAGGAATTCTGAATAAAGAATGTAAGCAATCTATCTTTGTTTGCAAGATATAATTAATCTGGCAGTTAAAATTCTTTGGAAACATTCTGATGACTTATGTGGAAAAGTAGCGCAGCATTTTCAAAGAAAACTCAGAACTGTATGCAGGGGAAGATAAAAGATATATGAAGTGTTTGTTCTAAGCGATACTATTCATTTAAAGATCATAATGTAACCCCACCCTAGCAATTATTGTGAAAAACAAGACAAATCTCCATCTATAGCTTTCTGACACAGTCTTGATTTGAGAAACAAAATAAGCACATTACTGTTATAGTCTAATAGACTGCAAGCTGTTTTATTAGAGTCAGCTGAATCCTGTTTTGCATAAAAAGAACTCTGTTTGCTATCAAGAACACATTTACATTAATATGACTTTGACAAAGTAAAATAAAATCGCATTAAGATGATGTAAGTAGATAAGACAATGAAATCTCTGTGAGAGAGTTTTGGCACACACTAATTACAGTCAAGTCCCTGCAGAAAAAGAACATATTTTTACACCAACTATCCATGTGTTTGAAAATGTAGAGAGCCCAAAATGCAATCCTTGGTTTAGGTATTTCCTGAATACATTGTATTTCTGTGCTTCTGAGATAGGGGTTTTTTTTTTTTTCTTTAAAGGAGGCTGCCCGATAAATAATACTTTCATTTACAATAATACAAGCAAGTTTCTTTCTGAATACTAGCCTGTAATCATCCTGATTATTTTAAGGGACTTTCCAATACAGGGCAGCTGAAAACAACGTTTTAGATTACATGGTAATTTAGGAATGCATGAAAAGCTAAGCAGTTACCATAATAGGGTTCTGGATAAACTTCATGCTTTTTAGAGCAAAACATAACAACATATGTTTTCTGATTTGTTTCAATGATTTTTCTATATTTTTTTTTGTTCAGGTTCTATCAAAATATTTGGAGGCCTCATCTGCGTACAGCATTTTTATAACCTTATTTTGAAAACTTTGATGTCTCTCTTTTTAGTTCAGTCATTAAAAGAAAGGCAATGATGGATGATGATAATGCCTCGGATTTTATGACTAATCAGTTCTTGGCAGTGGCCATATTTCTTCCGTAGTGAAACTTTAATACTCCTTTGGCCTTGCATAGGCTTAACAACAAAAAAAAATTGTTTTGGAACTGTGTTAGACTGGCTACTTATTAAGTATTAGCAAACAGTTATTATACAAAAGTTAGCACTCTGATTTAACACCTGAAAAAATGGAGCAACCAGGAAAGATGATTTCTTCTCTTTTCTGGATTCTCACAAATTTTAGGTGCCTTGCTATTGTGTTTTTCCCCCCATGTTTTACATACAGGAATACAGAGAAAAGCTATTCAGATGGTAGAAATATTGAGAGGGGGAAAAAGTCTTGTAGGGGTGAGTTGGGCTGCCATTTGCATTTTCTCTTCCTGAACTGTCTTTGTGATGACACAATTTTTATGAGAAGCCTGATTTTCTGCCCTGAGTCTTAATGTATTGTTCTTGAAGTTGCAACAACAAACAGCAGGTGTCTCCACTTAGCTGAGCTAAAGGTTCTGAAAAGGAAGGCCACTTTGCCAGGAAAAGTTGAAGCTACCTTCCTTTTCCCTCCCTAGTGCTCCTGGCCGTGGCCTAGACAAGGCCAGAGGGCTGGCTGTGAGTAGGGGAGTGGAGTTTATTCTTTCATGAGTGCTCAGTTTAAAGCCTATTGACTCATATTAGATTTGTAAGGGAACCTGATTTTTGTGTGGAAGTCATGAAGACTGGCATCCGTGGAAATACTGATACCAGTGAATTAGGCAGCTGTGGCCTGTATTGCATGCCTGTTCTACTCTGGTGGGGACCTGCCATCTTGGTTGGCAAGAAGCCCTTCCTGGGTGGATGGGGGCCTTCTTCTTTTAGGATAGCCAACTCCATGGGGACCTTCTGGCTGAGAACAACCAGACCAGAGACCCACAACCTAATGTGCTGGCTTCTTCTCCACCAGGGGCTGATGTCCCAAATCCCAAGTTGCTATTTCCATGAGCATATATTCTTCAACAAATAATCAGTTAATCTCTACTGTGTGCCAGGTACTGTCCTAAGCAGTGAAAAAACTAGAAAAACCTGCTCTCATAGAGCTTGCGTTAACATATGTCCCTTCCATTTGATGCCTGGGGTAAAAATCAATTCTGCTGTTTCTTAAAATGTGTTTTGTGGCATTCCAAGGATGGTAATAAGTATTGTGCTGAGAAATGTTTTCATATTTCATTATGCTCTGGAACTGCTGGGTTAAAATGTGTCTAGATGCAAAACTCCTTAGTAACCTCTATATGCTAATTTACATAGTCCCTTTCTAAGAGATGTCTTATTTCTCAAATATATTTGGCTAAGGAATAATTTTTTAAAAAATAAAAACATTCTCCAATTTTTTTTTAAAAAAATATGTCATTATTATCCTAGAGAAATATTCCAAACATTTTATTCTGTTACTCAAACACTACCTTCATAATTCTTATCATGTCAGTTGGTCATCCTCATTATTTTTAAACCTAGAAATTACCCTGGATGTTTAAGTGAATATTCTGAGGAATATACTTTGGGAAAAATTGCTTTGAGTAGTAGACATTCAAAGATTGGAAGATTTGGAAGCTAGAAGGAGGTAAAGAGGTTGGGGCTTAGAGGCCACCTGTAAGAGGAAAGAGATGTTTGCCCCTAAAAACGTGACTGTTGAAGCTGTGCTGGTATACTTGCAGAAGAAAACTCTGTTCTCCATCAGTTTCTGAGCAGCCATCAAACAACTATTTTGGAAGATGGGAAAGCTAAGACATATGGGTTCCAGTCCCAGCTCTGTTTTTAACTAGCTGGGCAATCTTGGGGGTAATTTACTTACCTTTTGGTCTTAAATCTAATGCCCAATAAGTGTCGAATATACATTAAGCCACTTAATCATCAAACAGTTCTCTGAGGTAGATCATGTGTCTACAATATTCCTTATAGGGAAGGAATCAGAGTAACAGATTAAGGAACTTGCCCAAGTTACACAGCTAGGAAATGACGGGCCCATGAATATTGGATGATGATCTTGAATCGGATCACTTCAAAATCTAACATTGTATGATTATATAAGGGTGACTTTTGCTATGTTTCATATCTATTGTGATTGGCAGTCAATCCTCTAAGCAGAAATCATTCATTAGTCAACAGAAGTACTGAGCATGTATTCTGTGTCAGACACTAGCCAAGGCCCTGACACTAGCCAAGGCCCTGGGGAATTTGCAGGGAAGAAGGCAAAGTCCCTGCCCTCAGGACTTTACAGTCTAGTAGAGGGTGGAGCACAAGTAAACATGCATTCTACCTTTATAGCTAAAACATTATTATTACTAATGTTTCTATAGTGAATCATTGAAATATTATGGTAGACTATTCACAAAAGCCAAAATGTGGGAACAACCCAAATGCCCATCAACTGAGGAATGGACAAACAAAATGTGGTATAGCCATATACAATGGAAGATTATTCAGCCATAAAAAGTAATGAAGTACTGATGTATGGTACAACATGGATTAACCTGAAAAACGTTATGCTGAGTGAAAGAAGCCAGATACAAAGGGCCACATATTGCATAATTCCATCTATATGAAATATTCAGAGTAGGCATATTTATAGAGACAGAGGACAGATTAGTGGTAGCCAAGATCTGGGGGACAGGGAGAATGGGGAGGGACAGCTTAATGGGTACAGTGTTTCCTTTTGGAATGATGAAATGTTCTGCAATGCTTGCACAACATTGTGAATGTACTAAATGTTACTAATAGCAACTTTTATATTATGTGTATTTTACCACAGTAAAAAATGCAAAAAATGAAAGCCACGATGGTAGATAAGGCCAGGCTTATTGTTGTCATTTCAAGTGAAATCACTATTCAGCACCTGCATTATGAAAAAGTGGGCTCAGCAGTGTTTGGATATAAAGGTGAATAAGATGTAATCCCTGTCCTTATAGATCTTAAAATATACTTATAGGAGTAATAGAAGATCAGCAATGAATTACAATAAAGCATGATTAGATTAGCATTATAATGGAAGAATAGGCAAAATGCTGAGGGATATTTAGAAGAAAGAAACAATTCACTTCTAACTGAAGTTATTGGAAAATCCTCATGGAGGAGGTGGTGGTTTGCCACATTCAGCCTGTTTCAACCTTTCTCTTGAAGGCTGAATAGAAATTCAGCAGACAAAGAAGGGAAAACCAACACACAGGGAGGATAAACAACTTGCTGGATGTCACACAGCAGTGACAGAAATGGAATCCTAGGCTCCTCATCCTAGTTGAATTTCATTTGATTCTCATTATTTGTGGATTCTGTATTTGTGAATTCACCTACTTGCTAAAATATATTTCTAACTCCAAACCAATACCTGGGGCACTTTCATGGCCATTGATGGATGCCACGCAAAGTGACAAAACATTTGAGTCACCTGAAATGCATGTGCCCAGCTGAGGTTGTACACCACCGCATTCGGCCTTCTTGTTTCATCTCTGATACTGTCAACAAATCTGTTGCATGCCATGTTTTTCACATGTTTGTGCTTTTTGATGGCGATTTCATGTTTCAATGGTTCCCAAGTAAGTGCAAAGTGCTGTCTAGTGTTCCTAAATGCAATTATGGAGAAAATGTGTGTGTTAGATAAGCTTTGTTCAGACATGAGTTATAGTGAGGTTGGCAGGGGGCTCAATGTTAATGAATCAAATAGTATATATATAATATAGTACATATACGATATTATACACACTATAATACATATATTATACTATGTATACTTTACTATCATACGTATATTATTTATATTGTATACTATATATTATATATACTATGTCACATAGTAATCCTGTATATATACTAAATATAGTACATAATATATAGTATTTAATATATTTAATATAGTATTGGTTATATACTATATATGCTATGTAATATATACTATGTAATGTATATATAGTATATAATATAAATAATATATAGTATTAATTATATACTATACATACAGTATATAATACTACAATACTAATTATATATAGAATAATTATATACTATATTGTAACGGTATCTATAGAATATATAAATAATGTATAGTAAATAATATATAAACAATACGTAAAATGATATAAATATATGTATTATAGTATATAATATAATACATATTGTATATCATATATTTTATAAATAATGTCTTTAAACAGAAACACTTATAAAGGAAGGTTATATGTTGATAGATTGATGAAATTGTGACTAGAAGCTCACAGGAACTGAGCCTAGTATTTCCACTAGGAGCCATGGCTCAGTATTCCCTAACTCAGTGTGTGTGGCAACTTTGTAGAAGCTAACTACTGCAAGTAACGGGAATCAGCTACTTCTCATATCCTCTACTCACAGGTTTGAAATTGAGCTATTCCTTCTCTGCTCATCACTCATTAGCAATCCACCCCCTGGATGAACACACATACACACACACACACACACACACACACACACACCCACCCCTACCCAGAGATGGTTACAAAGTTTTCAGGATTCAAAGCAAAATGAAAATGCAAGACCCCTTGTTCAATAGTTCCTAAGAATTTCAGATGGCAGGAGCAGAGGATTAAACCAGGTATTGGGCTTCGTGTTCAGGTCGCATGCCCCAGAAGCCAGCCCAGTTTTTCCCTCCACCTAATCAGTCGTGTCTTCACTTCAGCACTTGTGCCTCTTTTTTCCCTGGGATCAAGAAATACGATCATTGTTTACCTTGCCTCATTTGAGATAAGGAGTTTACCAAACGATTCGTATCTCTGGGGAAGAGGATAATGAGCTCACAGACGCACATTCTGTGACCTGGTGGCGGAAGGGTTGGTTTGGCCTTTGGCCTCCTGGAGTCCAGTGACTTGGAGGGGTTTCATTTTCTCACTGACAACCAGCCAGAGACACATGGGCTTGCATGTCAGAGCCAAACAGAGCTGCAGAGCTCTCCTCGGCCTCTCATGAGTCTCCTGGGACACATTCTCTGAAAGAAGTCTCCTGCCTGATTTGGTAGGTCCCAGTTTAGCCTCCTTGAAGTTCCTGGACAATGCACAGGTCTTGGCAGCCTCTCGCAAGCAGCCTTTGTTCAGGGACTGTGGACTCTCCAGCCGGAAGGCGAGACTTCCAGGACAGAAGCAGAGGGAGGGCATGGCAACAGAGTCCTGAAGAGGATTCGCTTGGCTCATGCCTTTTACAAAAGTTGGGGCTCAAGTTTTCAGCAAGGAAAGGACAGGAAGGGAAGAGTAGACATCAAAAAGCAACTCACTGAAGACAGATCCTGGAGTCAATTTCCTTATCTCAGCTTCCCTCACTCCTGCTCTTTCTCTGACCAACTAGGAGTGGTACGAAGCAGGGAAATGCCTTGCAGGCTTTCGAGGAAGCAGTCTTGGCTTCCTTTTGGAAGGGAGGATGCAGGCCAGTTTGCTGGGCTTATTAATTGTTCCCTTGCTGTTTGCAGCTGTCTTCATCTCTTTCTCTGCACAGGCACATCTCACACAGCCTTCAGAGCTACCTTTCCTCTAGAAAGCCTTCTGAGCCTTGGTCAGGTCAGGGGCTGCATTTGTTTCCCAGGGCTGCTGTTATGAAGCCCCGCATACTGGGTGCCCTAGAAAACAGGCATTTATTGTCTCACAGTTCTGGAGGCCAGAATTCTGAGATCAAGGTGTCAGTGGGGTTGATTCCTTCTGCAGGCTGTGAGGGAGGATCTGTTCCACGTCTCTGGTGATTTGCTGGCCATCTTTGGCCATCTTGAGTTTTTCTTGGCTTGTAGATCTATCACTCAGATCTTTGCTTTGAGGACCATGTGGTGGTCACCTTGTGTCTCTGGTTTCAACTTTCCCCTTTTTATGAGGACACTTGTAAGGCCCACCCTACTCCCAAATGACCTCATCTTAGCTTCACTAATAACATCTGCAATGAACCTATTTCCAAATAAGGCCATATTCCAAGGTATTGGGGGTTCAGACTTCAACATATGAATTTTGGGGAGGGGACAAAATTCAACCTGTAACAGAAGCCATGGTGGAAGTGAACAACACAGGTAAGATTTAGCAAGGTCGGTGCTAATGGAGATGGGCCAGACCAGAGTGCCCAGAGTAGATCTGGAAGGGATGGGACCTGGAGTTTGACAGAAACTATGGAGGCAGACTGAGATTATTTTTAAAGCCAAGCACAGAAAATTCAGACTTGGTGTGGAAGGCAAGTCAGAGCCACCGTAGGTTTTTGAATTGCATTGTAATACTGTAAAAATGGCATTTTGGGACAATGACACAGACAGTATCATAGAGGATGGATTGAAAGAAGATGTCAGTAGAGTCAGGGAAAGTAATTGGAATCTGGGCTATAGTGAGAGTGGAATAGAAAGGTCGGGAGAGTTTTTAAAGGAAAAGAAGATGGTAGGATTTGATGACAACTGGATTCAGAAGATGACAGCATTAACAGTGGGAACCCGGATTGACAGTAAAGTTCAGAAGGGAAAGGTGGGGATCGAGGGGTCTGTGTGTGCATGTGCATGTACACACATGAGGAGATGGAAGTCTTAGTTTGGGATGTGCTGAGTTTAAAATGATGTATATAGCATATAAGAGGACATGTGCTCTATGGTCAGCAAATTCTTTCTATAAAGCGCCAGTTGGTAAATATTTTAGGCTTTGCAGGCCATGTCAGCTCTGTTGTAACTATCCAAGCTTGCTGTTATATTAGGAACGCAGCCACAGACAATGTGTAAGTGAGTGAGCATGGTTGTACTCCAATAAAACTTTATTTACAAAAACAGGCAGCACTCTGGATTTGGCTCAAGGGCTGTAGTTTGCTTATTCCTACACTACATAATGGGAAATGTGATATAATCATAGGTTATAAGGAGGGAGAACATAAGTCCTTTAATGGCTGGTTTTGTGAGGTTTTCTTTTTTTTTTTTTTTTTTTTTGAGACAGAATCTTACTCTGTCAACCAGGCTGGAGTGCAATGGCATGATTTCGGCTCAATGCAGCCCCACCTCCTGGGTTCAAGTGAGTCTTCTGCCTCAGCCTCCCAAGTAGCTGGGAGTACAGGTGCATGCCACCACGCCCAGCTAATTTTTGTATTTTTAGTAGAGACGGGATTTTACCATATTGGCCAGGCTGGTCTCGAACTCCTGACCTTGTGATCCACCCGCCTCAGCCTCCCAAAGTGCTGGGATTACAGGCGTGAGCCACCGTGTCCGGCCTGTGAGGTTTTTAGAATGATGACTATTCAACCTTCAGTGGGAATCTATAATACCAATGGGAACTTATTCATGCTTGTAACAAACATGTTATTGAGAATGAAGGAGGGGCCAAGTGTGCTCAAATGTTATCACAATCACTCTCCACTGACCACTTTGTGAGTGGGTAATTCTTATTCCCTTTTGACAGATGAGATGATGGAGTAAACCCTCAGTAAGGTAACTTGAGGCTGTTAAACTTTCCTCCTGACTCGGAAGTTTAGTCAATCTCTAAGTGGAGGACTTCCACTCAGGCAGGAAGGCTTTAATAGTTTGCATGAGTCAATGTCAAATTTAATATCTGCTTATATGTTGTCAAAGTTTTAACTCTGCACTCTACAGTTTTCAGGATAACTGCCCTCTGTGTTCTTGCTAGATAGTAAGGTCTTGAAATTGTGTAATAGCTACAACCTGTCAAGTACCTGGAAGAGAAGAAAATTGAGAGAAGATAATTTAAGGCTCATGTAATCTCCTCATTTCTGTAGATTACCAATTTTTTTAAATTGATCAAGTTGATTGCTGGGTCGCCCACAGAATAATCGTCATGTAATTTAAGACAAATCATTGATCTCTTTGTTATAATTGAAAATGCTTTATAGATTTTGCTGTTTTAGCTGAGAATTATTATTGAAAATATTGTTTATTACATCCCCCTATATATTGTTTCTTATGAGAAAATTATCTCAGAATTTGACAGAAGAATAATTCTTTTCTCCCGAGAAGATATGATTCTGTTCTTCAGCTAGACAGAACTGTGCAACTAATTGTGTTTCCCTTTTTGATTGGATTTCCAGGAAGCTCAGAGCTAGGTTTAAGGCGCAAAGATAATAGCTATCGTCACTTACCATCAAAGTACTTTCTTATGTTTTCCAGGCTGCATCACCTTTTTAGTTCCAATTTTATTAATTTTTTCTTTTCCTCCCATAAGCTGCTTCAAATACTTCTTGGAGAGAAATGAGTATTTTTTTTTTTTTTTTTGAGATGGAGTCTCACTCTTGTAACCCAGGCTGGAGCACAATGGTGTGATCTCGGCTCACTGCAACCTCCGCCTCCTGGGTTCAAAGGATTCTCCTGCCTCAGCCTCCTGAGTAGCTGGGATTACAGACACCAACTACCTGGCTAATTTTTGTACTTTTAATAGTGACGGGGTTTCACCTTGTTGGCCAGGCGGTTCTCAAACTCCTGACCTCAGATAATCCGCCCGTCTTGGCCCCCCAAAGCGCTGAGAGTACAGGCCTGAGCTATTGTGCCTGGCCAGAGATGAGTATTTTTTAAAATTAAATTTAATTGATTCAGAATCAAGATAGAGAGTATTTCAGTCAATCAAGATTGTTACTTAAGTTTCCTTAGACTTGGGGAAAAATGTTGAAAAAGAGTTTATGATTAAGAGCAGATATTTGCTTGGGTGACCGTTGGAGGACATTGACATTTGCTCAATAATGACCAATTATTTCATATCTGTTGAGGGATCTTCCTAAATGGACTATTATACACATTTGCCTTACTATTAGGCAAGCATTGAGGAGCTGAGGGCATCAAGCAAGCATAAGGTTTGGAGTTAGAAGATGAGGACTTGTTTTGATTCCGCCACTAAGTACTCAGGTGACTCCGCATAGGACACACAACCTCCGCTGGATAATTTTGAATGTCCCTTCAAATGTAGCTTTCTATAGGAATCTGTTGTCTACCTTCCTGCAGCTGTCTGCCAATCACTCCCTTGCATATTTCCTCAAGTAAGTAAGTCTTATTTTTCTAGGAAGACTCTGAGCATCAGGGGGGCAGGAGCTATATGAATATGAATGTAAGGCATATGAATTTATTTTTATATTCATTGAATCGTAATACCACCTTATTCCAAATAGATTCAAGGTGGCTTACAAAGATAAATGCAATAAAATAAGATAAAAATTTAAACTAAAGAAAAAGTGTTCATGTGGAAGGAAAACAGATTAAGACTAGAAAGATGAGCAGGTAGGTAGGTAGTAGGCAGGCACCTGTAGAAAAAACCAGTCTCCATCTGTCTCCAGAGAGCACATTTGGTTTCTGCACAAACACAAATTGCCTTGGAAACTGAAGCAAAATGGAATGAGTGTGAAGAAATCTCTTTGTTTTAAATTAAATTTAACCATCACATGATGGAAACATAGCGCATCTTGATTGAGTGTTAAAAATCAGGTGCCGAGTCACTGATCACTAAAGGTATTTACTGGATGTGGTAAATGGAAATTCCTTCAGACAAAAAGGGCACTGCAGAAGTTCAGGAGAGATTTGCTACAGTGGGACAATGGAGAAGAAAGATTTTGCTTTAGAAGGAAAGTGTTTGATGAGGAAAAAGTCTTGGTTCATTGATGCCTCCCTGTGGTTTCCAAAGTATGAGGGGCTGCTTTGGGAGCAAAGCAGATAGCAGTGAAAGTGCAAAACAAGGCAAAAGCAGGGTGGAGGAATTTAGCAAACAGCACTTCTTATGAAATTAGTGAGTAATAAGGTAATATAGGGGGCTGTTCCTTTTTATGGGAAATATTCTCTGGTGAGTTCTTCAAATGAAATATTCTCAAATACTGTAATGCACTGATATGAAAGATTTATGTAGCAAGAGGCCTTAACCGATAGCAGAAGAAATTTGAGGCTATGAAAGTTGGCAGTACTGTCATTAATACTTCATTCATTTAACAAATATTTATAGAGCCCTTACCATGTACTGGATACTGTGCCAATCACTTTAGGGAGTGAGGGCAAAGGAGCAAATAATGAGTAATTCACCATATTTGTCTTAGAGAAGCTCACATCCTAAGAGGGAGATGACATCAAATGCATCCGATTAATTCATTAAAAGCACTTATTGAGCACCTATGCTATATCAAAACTAGTTCCAAGTGCTAGGTATGTAATGCGGAAGTAACAGAAACAGGATCTGTTTTGAAGTATTATGTTAGAAATCAGCAGGGCTTTTTTTTTTCTTTTCCTGCTCAACAGAGAATTAACACAAAGATTTTGACTGCTGAGAACTGCAGAGATTAAACAGAATTAGAGAGAGTGCAAATAGTATATAATAAAGCAATAGAAAAAGAAACAGGCCACAACTTACAGGTTCCCTTTCACTCCTGAGCAATTTCTTGGTAGACTTATTACTAATACATATTTATCTACATTTAAATACATAGTAAGATTTTCTTGCTTCTGAAGATTGAGGTCATTGGTTACCTAAAATAATGATCTTGTACCTTATCTAGTGGCGGAGCCTGGAAAAATGATCTGAGATCCAGAAGAGAATCCAGAGATAGCTGTTATATAGTAAATGTCACTAGACCCTGTGCCGCATGTCTGTGGCAGACATTACTAATAGATCACAGCACTTCTTCCTGCTACGCCTGGATGTAGCCTCAACATTCTCCCTTTGAGAGAGTACCAGGTGGCCAGAACTCGTCTTGGCACGTAAGACGAAACCTTCATGCCCTCTGAAGGCCCTTCACTCCTTTAAATATGTTCCAACCCTTTTTAATGTAAGAAACAACTGAATACTTTGGGTTTCTTTGGGGCTTCTTCCTTAACTCTCTGTTACATTCTTGTTTCAAAGTTTGGTTGAGATTGCTGTCTGACAGTTGTTAAAAGGTGATGACAATATATTATTACTCAGGACTTTCATAGCTTTAGGAAATAATAACAATTTTTATTTTTTATAATATGGAGTAATTTAAATAATTTTATGTAATTATAACATTTATTATTGTCATAATCCGTGGCATGAATTAAACATATATAACCTCCCATGCACTATATTATGTGCTTTACCTGCACATTTTATTTGATCCTCACAGTAACCCTGTGAGGTAGGTGCTGGTAGTGTCTTCTGAAAAGAACTTGCCCGAGGTCCCACCAATAGTAAGTAGTGGAACCTGAATTCCAGTCCCCGGTATTTGATGTCAGAGCTGAAGATTGTTCCCGCCTGCAGTCAAGACTGTGAGGTTCTCTCTCCCAGGAAGTATGGCTGTTCTTCTCCATGAAAAAAATGATCCTCTTCTTTATAAAATCGAAGGCATCATCTGAATTTTCAGGAGAAAGAATAGAACCAAGTATGCCCTTAAACTTACGTTCCATCTTCTTAATCTGACAGAAGGAAGAGGAAGCAGGTGAAGTGTCTGTCCTCAAGAGTTAGTGGCTAGTCCAGGACCATCATTGCACACCCGTGTCCCCATGGTCTCCACTGCCCACGGTCATGGCCATTATGGGGAGGCAACAGCTGACACAGAACAGTGGGTCTTGGGGAAGGGGAGTAAGTGGTTGGACTACTAATATATTTTTCTTCGTCCAGGGCTGTTGATGAACTGATTTGAATTTCAATTTTTGTCCTGTCCTATACTCATTCTGGGATAAAGTGGACAAGAAGTCAAGGTAGGCATTAGAAAAGAGAAACAATAGACATGGACTCAAAGAATAATAATTCCCAGATAATCAAGGGTTGACCTTAAAGAGGAAACATCTTATTTTCTGAACAAATATTCACAGGGTTAAGATGTGGATTGAATGAGATAGTGTGGGAAATAGCAAAAATAATACTATTTATTGAACTCTTACCATATGCTGGGTACCTCTTAAAGTGCATTACATGGATTTTTAAGAAAATTGCATGACTAGGTAAGGGAGATATTATTTTTTCTCTTTATAGTTGGGGAAACTGAGGATCAGAGAGTTTACGACACTTGCCTAAGGTGATACAGCTATAAAGCATCCACCCAGGTCAAACCAGGGTTCTGCTATAACTTAGGTTCTTAATTAATCTGTTAAATTTGACCTATGTGAAAATGGTCTACAAACTATCAAGCATCAAAGAGTGACTTCATCATGCAGTTATTAAGTTTAAGCTTCAGGGACCCTGGCCGGGCATGGTGGCTCACGCTTGTAATCCCAGCACTTTGGGAGGTCAAGTGGGTGTATCACCTGAGGTCAGGAGTTTGAGACAAGCCTGGGGCCAACATGGTGAAACCTATCTCTACTAAAAATACAAAAAAGTAGCCGGGCGTGGTGGCAGTTGCCTGTAATCCCAGCTACTAGGGAGGCTGAGGCAGGAGAATTGCTTGAACCCAGGAAGTGGAAGTTGTGGTGAGCCGAGATTGCACCATTGCACTCCAGCCTAGGCAACAAGAGTGAAACCTTGTCTCAGAAAAAAAAAAAAAAAAAACCTTCAGGGACCCCTCACTTGCTAGGGCCTTTTGTAAGACCTCGGGAGGGGCCTCATTAATATTTATAATTTTGCATTTTTTTTAACTTAAAGAGCCCCCAACCCCACCAATTATGTAAACTTTGGGCCCACAAAACTTGCATCTGGCCCTGAAAATACCATATTATTCTAGACTAGATGGTCACATGGTCCTTCCATTCTTATCACCTACCACCCTATGGAGAATGTGGTATGAGTAGAGCCTTCTCTTTTCTTTAGTATTATTCATCATTCAAATTCCTGGTATTTCCCTTCTCTAGAACCTCATTTTATTTAGACAGTAAGCTGTGTTGGGGACCAATAGCTTCAAGCCACTCAGCAGAAAAGTATTAATCTTTTCTCTGGCATCTCACATATGACATCGCCAATGGTGTGTTTGCAACCCCTTGTGAGAATGTCCAATTTTCTAATTATAGTAAATGCAGTCAAGGAAAAAGGGCCTTGATTTTAAATAAAGAGCCATGAATTCTGCATTTGCATGTCATGCTCTGAAGTAATCTTTTTCTGAGTCATGGATTATAAATTATCAATTTAGATCAAGCCACAAAAAGCACTGTGTTTTGTTAATTTGGGGCCTTTGGAAAGGGCAAAAAAATTCTAGTCAAATATCCTAAGAGATTCTGCACTCTTCAAAGTAAAACATCTTGGTAAGTCACTAATAGTTCTTGAGTGACTACACATTTAGGACGAGAATGTATTTATGCTAAGTGAACTAAGTTTCTGGAGCTGTGACAATGTAGAATATGTGATTACTAGAAGATTCAATAAACACTTGAAAATGTAGAATTAATGTAAAACGTGATTTGGAAACTAATTTGGACCATATGATTATTGGGTCAAGACATATTTTTTGTTTTCTATAAAAATAAACCCAGATATGTGTAAGGGAGTATTTGTTTGAGCAAAAGTAATGTCACTAATAATCCATGTGACTTTAGATTGCAATGATGATAATAATAATGATAAAAGTTAGCACATTGTTTACTAGGTCAGGTACTGTGCTAAGCACCTTATATCCATTATCTCACTATTCCTTACAAGTCTGTCATTGTCCCCATTTTTCAGATGAGGACACTGAGGTAAAAAAAAGTTGAGTGACTTGCCAAGGTAGTTTGGTATATCATGGACCTGAAATTTGAGTAAAGTCTGTCTGATAGCAGAACACAAGCTCTTAACCACTCTGCAAGCATTTTGCCTCTTTGGGGTTCAGCTTTCCTATCTGCAAAATGAAGCGCTTGGCCTTCCTGATCTCTGCCATTTCTTTCAGCTCTAAAGCTCTAGGGTGTTATGATTTCAAGTTGCAATCCTCTGGCAGCAAAAGAGCTCTTGGTATTTTACTAATATGTTTGTTTTTCTAATTGATCCCTACCAGCTCAGGGTAATTAAAACCCCACAGCTCTTACATTCCCCAAACAAACAGAAGCGTGCATATTCACCACTCCTCACAGCAGTGCACATGGCATTGTTTATGCATGGCACCTAAGATAAAAACCAAATATATGGTGGAAAGTAGCAAGCTTTGTGAGAACAGAGGAGTAAGTGTGTGTACCTTCCAGTCTAATGTTCTGTAAGTTTCTGCTTATTTACCAACAGTAGTAAGTGTTGACTTGATCCAAGGCTCCCATCAACAACCTCAGATGTTCTATTAGTGAATCATACTTCACATTCATGGTAAATATATGATAGAATGATGGATTTAGAAATTTAGAATACCGTTCAGCAGCTTGTGATCCAGATAACCATTTATTATGGCCATAATAACAGAATTATCAATATGAGAAAAAACACTCAGCCTTTCTGGATTAAGATACTCTCATGGCCGATTCCTTTGTGCACAGCCTTAGCTACCATGGGGATCACGATGCAGAGTGTTCTAAGTTCTTGGCATTGCTGCCTGGTGAGTGCGTCCTTACCTTTGGGGTAAAGTTATGTGCCTGAATGAAGACAGAAACAACAGGATTTCCTACAAGGAGTGTGGATGACGCATCTCTCTATGTAGCCAGAGCTCTTCAAGTGCAGTCTGTCAGGTCAAGAAGAGGATTCTTTGTTCATTTCATGAAGTTACTGATTACTTCCTTTCCTGGCTTTGTGTTAGGTGGCATTGTAACCATTACCATGCAGTATTTGAGGCCATGCCCTCAGGAGCTTATAGTAAGGGTGAGAAGATGTATGTAAAACTCTATCTGTAGGCTTACCACTGCACAGACTTCTTTCTCTAACTTGTCTTAACTTCATGATAAGGTAATATTGGAAATAGGCCTTAAGGGATAAGAATTTGGACATACAGAAATTGGGGTAAGGATGTAGAGGATGAAAAGTCAGGAGGAGAGGTTAGGTGAGGCAAGAAAAGGAACAATCTGGGCCTAGGACAAGACTGTCTGTATTTTTCCTTTGTAGCATCACTATAGTTGTCATTTTTTTTGCGTTATTATTTGCTTATTGATTGACTGTCTCCTAGATTGGAAGATAAGCCCTTTGAGATCAAGGACTAGGGACGAGGTCTGTCCTACTCATTGATGTATGCCAAGTGCCTGTGACCACATATAGGTACATAAAGGGGCTCAGAAAATACGTATCATAAAAAGGGAGGAAGGAAAGTTTGGAAAGGGACTGGCCAATGGTGAACACATAGCTAGAATCTCAAGATCAGAGACATAATAGTAGTTTAATTGCCCAGAAAGTTAGAAAACTTTTTTTTTTGAAGTCAGAGTCTTATAGTGGTCATAATGCTAGCTAGGCAGATAGCAAGATTTAAAAAGAAAAATGGAAGAGCAGGCATTAAGACTAGGCAACAGGGGAGAGAATGAGGGCATTTAATTCAGCTCAGCAAGCAGGTACCACCTACGAGCCAGGCATTATGAAGTGGCAAGGGTATGAGTGTGTACAAGAGAGGTCAAGATCAGCTTAAATTGAAGTTTGAAGGAGGGAAGATTGTGTCTTTGGGATAAATAGTAGCTTCACGGAAGAGGCAGTGTTTCAATAAAATTTAAATAACCAAATTTTATAATTTTTTCAAGAATGCAATCCAAAGTCCAATCTTGGATTTTTCTAGAATGGAAGTGGAGAGGGCATTCTAATAAAAAAATAGAGGTGGGAAGATAAATAGCTTTTATAATGAACCTGTGTGCCAAATACTTTGGTATGTGCTTTACTTAAATCATCTTACTTATTCTTTGCAGATCCAATGGAGCAAGATTATAGGTGAGCAAACTGACCTTTTTAATGGGTCTGTGACTTGAATCCAGGTCTGTCTGACTCTAATCTGGCAAGAATGATTATAATAATAGTTAATCACTATTGAGCTACCTACTTTCTTATCCGCTTGGGAATCTCTTTTCTTCATGAATCAACTCAAGCATGACTACCCTGATACTTTCCCTGTAAACCTCTGCATGGGGTGCTTTATATGTGCTCTAATTAGAATATTTATCTCACCATATTGCATTTGTCTAAAAACACCCATTTGGAGCACACTGGATTGTGAACTTGATGAAGAAATGGACTGAATATATCTACTGCCTTCTAAAGATGAACTCCAGGTGGCCCTTCTTTGTGTAACCAACAATTGAATTCAAAATCTCATGTGGGATCATCAGATGAACAGAGTCTGGATTAAACGGCTGTGCCCTAGCTGAAAGAGAGGCTGGAAAAGTGAATTCCTGATATCAATTTTGTGATAAGGGACTAATAACATGGGGAGTCTCCTGTCATAGGTGTGGATGTTCAGATGAGGTAAACATCCAAAAAAGAAATACAGAGAAGGCAGAGCTGTTAAATTATTTCCTGAAGCAGCTCTGAGTAAAAATTAGACACTGGTTTGAGTGTGGGTTATGGAAAAAGGAAGAATGGGAGAAATGATAAAGGAATTAGCATCGTTACAATGATGCAGGTGAGCCACACTCTGTGGGGGCAGCAGGTGGCAGAATTTACCATCTTGAGCTCAATATGGGCATCAGTGGTGGGACATCAGTGATCTTAAGGGTATATGAACATATTTTAAAATATTTTAATAGTTATTTTAATGGATAACAGCAAAATAATTAGCACATCAAACTTGTGAATTCACAGTGTTATTGCTTAGGAGAAGGTTAAGGTTAAGTTCAGTTTAAAAAGAGTTATTCAATATTAAAATGATTAAATAAATAATACAGCAGGTGGCACATAGCTATGGCATGATTTCTGAAGGTAGCATGGGAATGGCTGAAGTTTGGGGAAGTTTATACATGGACACAGGAGGCCAGAGCTTCACTCATCACCTATGTGTGTTTTATCTCACTGGGCCTCGTTTTTTTTGGGTTATCCCTCTATCTATCTTATTTGTTTGTTTATTTATAATTCAACTTTTAAGTTCAGGGGTATATGTGCAGGTTTATTATATAGGTAAACTCATGTCACGGGGCTTTGTTGGACAGATTATTTCGTCTCCCAGGTATTAAGCCTAGTACCCATTCATTTTTTTCCTGATCCTCTCCCTCCTCCCACCCTTCACCCTCTGATAGGCCTCTGTGTGTGTTGTTCCCCTCTGTGTCCATGTGTTCTCACCATTTAGCTCCCACTTATAAGTGAGAACAGGTGGTATTTGGTTTTTCAGTTCCTGCATTAGTTTACTAAAGATAATGGCCTCCAGCTCCATTTGTTTTCCTGCAAATGACATGATCTTGTTCCTTCTTATGTCTGCATAGTATTCTATGGTGTATATGTACCAGATTTTCTTTATCCAGTCTACCATTAATGGTCATTTAGGTTGATTCCATGTCTTCACCATTATGAGTAGTGCTGCAATGAAAGTATGCATGCATGTGGCTTTATGATAGAGTGATTTATATTCCTTTGGGAATATACCCAGTAATGCGACTGTTGGGTGGAATGGTATTTCTGTGTTTAGGTCTTTGGAGAATTGCCATACTGTCTTCCACAATGGTTGAACTAATTTACACTCCCACCAACAGTATAAAAACGTTCCTTTTCTCTGCAACCTTGCCAGCATCTGTTATTTTTTGACTTTTTAGTGATGGCCACTGTGACTGGTGTGAGATGGTATCTCATTGTGGTTTTGATTTGCATTTTTGTAATGATCAGTGATGTTGAGCTTGTTTTCATATGATTGTTAGCCACATGTATGTCTTCTTTTGAAAAGTGTCTACTCATGTCCTTTGACTGGTTCTCAATTTTATACTTTATGTTTTATAATCTATCTGGGCCTCAATTTTATACTTTATGTTTTATCTCACTCAGCCTCAATTTTATACTTTCAAGGGGGTCACCACTATCTTGGCTTCCTGAAGTTAGAGTCAAGACTAGACTAGATTTATAAGCTAGACTAGACATAGAGTGTCCAAGTGACACTTACTTGGTTTGCCAAGACTAGTTGTGAATTCTTAGGAATTTGATCTATTTATTCTCGTTATTCAGCCAAGCCTGCAAAATGTCAGAGCTCTGAGTTATCACTCTTTAAATGCGAAACTTCGCCTGAGTGGCCTTTGGGGAAAGTGGGTCATCATGGGTGGGTGTGTTTCTCCATTTGATAAGTGATTTAAGCTCAAATTTTTATTTGCACTAGACATGGGTCCATTCCCTGGCTCAATGTGGCCTCTTACAGCTTTTCCATTCACACATCCTCCTGCTGGGTTACTGGCCACTGTCTTTCCCACTGTGAATTACTGAAAAGTATGCATTCTCTTCTCAGTGTCTAGCTGCCAGTCTGGTTCACTGTAGGTCCCTGGTGAACGTAAAAATAAAACCCTTGAAAGTGGACATTATTCTACCATGTCAATTTAGCTCTCGGGAAATTGTACGGACTTTAAAAATGTCTCTCCCAAGAATCATTTAGTTACTTATTCCTTAGGAACCACTGTGGTTCAGCAAGACCTGGTGCTTCAGGAAGCAAGGTTAGAAAGAAAGGGGGCTGGGAAGAGCAGCATGGGATAGGTGCTGTGGAGCATGTTGTCATTGTTAAGATGTTGGAGCAGCTTTGGCATGGGGAGAATATGGCTGAAAATGAAGTCATAGCAATGAGGACAACCTGGACTCACTGCTCTGAGCACTTGTGCAATGGTAGCTGGAGCTGTCTCTTACTGGGATTTGTATATAAGAGAAACATGGATAGTTACCTTGAATGTAGAATCTACTTAGAGATTATTCTTAAATATAGCTTAGATTCCATTGGCAGGGGTTTTTTGACTCTACTAGTTAAGCTAGGTCAGCCACTACACTAAATAAAATGAGGCTAAAGATTATACCTTCAGTTAGCGACCTCAAACATAAACCTTTCCATTCATGAATAAACCTAGGATGAACCATTTGGTAGGTTACCTGCCTCATTTTATCTTCGAGTTAGTAACAGCAATGTTGATAGTATTACTGCTCACCAAATATTCCATTTTTCTTATGGTACCTTTTCTGCAGGGCAGTTATACATTTCCACCTTGTTAAACTCACAAGCAGCAATATGATTTGCCTTAGCCATTGAAGAATGGGCCAAAGCAATGTATAACTCCCTGTGCTGAGAATTTTATATGTTCCGTCTCATTTAATATGGTAGCAACCTTGTGAGATAGATACATTTCTTCAATGTCTAGATGAGGATGCTGAAACTCAAAGAAGCTGAAAAGGTTTTGGTAGTCACATCACCTGCACATGTGTTCAGGATTTGACCTGGCCCTTGCTCTTAACTGCTTCACTTTATTGTACATCCCTATCCCAACAACTTTTGTTAAGCTGTCATCTAACACAAGTGCCAAAGACTCTGATTCTCAGATCCCTCAGGTACCAATCCTTGCAGGGAACAAACCTAGAAAAGTAAGGTGTAGCCTTTCATAATCTGGGGAACAAAAGAAGAAAATGTAGCTGATCTATTGGTGACAACCTACTATTTATTTTATAAGAAAAGACTAGAGCCACATACACATAAAACAATGCTCTATACCTATAAAAATAATCTAGTAATTTTATTACACTAACTTGATGACGTGTTGGAAATTATGTAAAGAACACAAATTTATCACCAATAAAATGTCATTGTACAAGCAAACTTGGGGGAATATAAATATAAATATATAGCATATATGTTTACACAATAGGTTTATATTATAAATGTGTACAAAATTTGCTTTGGAATAATGGTCTGGATGATGCATATTTAAATATCAATATATACATGTCTTAAAGTTTAGTGAAAAATACTGTTGGTGCCAATATGCACCATTCACACAGCAGGGTTCCCCAAACAATGACAACAAACTAAATTAATAATGTTGTAACTAAACCACAGTAATGTGTAATTGAAAAACAAGGACAGCAGCAATTTAAAAACCACAACCAACTAACCCAAGATAACACTGATAATATGCTGACAACAAAGGATCCATGCTGTGACTTGGAAATTCCAGCTGTTTGTTTGTGAGCTTGTGTTGGAACTGGCAATGTTGCCAAGCATTGTGTAGGAATCAGAATTGTTAGCAGAAGCAATGAATTTCTGTGCTCAATAAACTAGTAATGTGCTAACTTGAATTTATGAAGACTGAAATTTAGTGACTAATTGCCCACTTACTGCTAGTCCTCATGTCTATGAATTAAACCAGGATCAGTTTCCATTAGGTCAAATGTCAGCCAATCAACAGTCTCGCTGGTGCAGTTTGATAATCATTCTTCTAGAAGTCAGCTTACCCAGCTTTTCACACTTAGACCCTTATTTTGATAAATCTTCTGGCAAAATGCAAAAAGCTTCCCAACTGAGGCTCCAGGCATGGGGCATCCACTTCCCACACACTTTCAAAAAAGTCATTGAGGATCTATTGCTCACCTTGTAGAATGCACTTGGTTTGCCAGGTGCTTCGGGTCTGAGAGAGAAGTGTCTTGTGTTGAAGGTTTGCACAGTTTGCCATGGTCCAGTGGTTACCATCGTGTTTCGTGAAGTTGGGAGAATTCCAGTCCTATTGTTTCATGACCGATAGGACCATCCTATTGGTACGACCAGCTTCTTTCATACAGTGCCAAGTACACGGTGTTTCAGGCCCTGGTGGAGAAGTTTTTTGGTTCCTGGCTGGGAGAGCCTGGCTAAAGGTCTTTAGGTGGCTTTTCCCCAGGGCTCCTGTCTGGACCACTATGCAGGTAACTTTATTAGCTTCCTCTCACTTCTCAGTCTTGCACCCCTACCTACTAATTGCCCTCAAGTAATGAAGGGTAATGAATGACTTGGAGACTTTTCCAATGAACATCACCTTTCTCAACTGAAAGCTTTTTTTTTTTTTTTTAAGTTCAAGTTTGGTCACTCTCAATTTAAGGTACCCTGCTAGTACAAATTTCCTGTGGGTTTTCTCAGTATGTATTTATAACTTATGATACTCTGTGTTATGGGTTGAACTGTGTGCCTCAAAACAGACATGTTGAAGACTAAGCTCCCAGCACCTCAGAATGTGATCTTATTTGGATATAGAGCCTTTACAGAGTTAACCAAGTTAAAATGAGGTTATTAGTGTGGGCCCTAACCTGTCATGACTGCTGTCCTTATAAAAAGGAGAAATTTGGACACAGAGACAAACATGCATAGAGGGAAGACTGTGAAGACACGGGGAGAACGCCATCCGCAAGTCATGGATGTCCGAGGCTACCAGAAGCTAAGAAGGAGGCCTGGAACAGATTCTCTCTTAAAATGGTCAGAAGGAATCAACCCTGTCAGCATTTTCATTCAAGACTTTTAGCCTCCAGAACTCAAACAATAAATTTCTGTTGTTTCAGCCACCCAGCTATGGCAGTGCCAGGAAACTAGCATACAATGTTACTTTGCTGGCAGTATTAATCCATTAAAATTGAATCCAGTTTTTGCAGTGGCATGCATCTATAGTCCCAGCCACTTGGGAGGCTGAGGCAGGAGGATAACTTGAGCCCAGGGGTTTGAGACCAGCCTGGAAAACATGATGAGAGCCTGTCTCTAAAAAAATATTTAATTCAATGTAACAAATGCCTGTAAATGAATTCAGGCAGAGGTGGTAATAGTTGATAATGGTGTAATGTGCTCCTCCATCCTCAAGCTCTCCGCATCTCTTCCCCACCGAGACCCACACTTTCCTATCATCTTTCCACTGTCCCTCCTCTCCTCAAGGTTCTTGGTTTACTCTCTACCCAGCCTAGACTCCTTGGACCATCATTATCATCACTTTATTGCATTCCATCAACTAGTTCACGCTCTCTCTCTTCATTATTTTCCTCTGGAAGACCCCAACCTGGATTAAATTCACTCTCTGCTTGTTCCTGTGCAGTTCAATGTGGCGGGAGAAAACACACATGCTGAACATCACACCTTAATTAATAACCACTAGGGCTGCCAGAACTGCCCGGTCTAGTTTTTCCCTTCCTTTACTATGAACAAAAATTTTACTTCCCTCTCCTCGAAATTCTAGTATCCCTTTCCCTCCTCTTCTGCTCTCCACTCTCAGCTAATGATTTTGCTTCCCGTTTCACACAGAAGTAATCAAAAGATGTCTACATGTTCCAATTTCCACACCTTCCCGAATCTGTGCTGTTGGGCTCACTGGCCTCTTCCACATGCCTGTCTAAGGCCAGCCCCTCCTACTGGCCACCAGACCTCAGCTCTTCTCCCTATTCAAGATTTGGTTCTTGGGCTGTTTCCTTCTTTCTGGTATCATTAATCTCCCTGTTTATTTGTTTCCTAGATATTTCCCATTAGCATACGAACATGCTGTGATTTTTCACATCTCAAAGAAAAAGAACCTCTCCTGACACACACCTCTTCCAGCTGCCACTCTATTTCTCAGATCTTCTTTACAAGAAAACGAGTTGAACAAATTGTCTTTATGTTTTTATTCAATCTCTCTCCTTTCATTCTCTCTTGAAGTCACTTGAATCAGTCTTCTGCCCCCAACACTCCACTAAGACTGATACTGTGAATGTCACACAATGGTCTCCAAACTACTAAGTCCATTGGAGTATTCTCAGTCCTCATCTTACTTGACTTATTAGAAGCACTTGACACAAATGATTACTTCCTCATCACTGAAACATTTTTTTTTCCTTTGGTGCTAAGACTCTATACTTACCCATTTTCCCCCCATCTCAATAGCCACTCCGTTTGCAACTCCTTTAATGTTTTCTCTCCATTTCCCAAACACCTAAATGTTACCATATTCCTAGACTCAGTCCCTGGAATTCTTATCTTTTATACCTACTCTCACTTGGTAGGTGAGTGTGGCACCTTTCTCAGGGTTCAAAGTACCTACCTGCTGATCATACCTGTATTTATCTTTCAGTTTTCATCTCTCCCTTGAATGCCAGATTGAGGTGCTCACTTGACAACTCCACTTAGATGGTGAACAGGGTCTTCGGTTTAACACAGCCAAGATGAAACTCCAGGTCTCCTGTCCCACCAGTAATTTTTTTCTTCCAGCAATGTCCTTTTTCTGTTTTATATGTATTATTTTAGAGACAGGGTCTTGCTCTGTCACTCAGGCTGCGGTGCAGTGGCTTGATTATAGCTCACTGCAACTTCAAACTCCTGGGCTTAGTGATCTTCCCACCTCAGCCTCCTGAGTAGCTAGGACTATAGGCACATGCCACCATGCCTGGCTAATTTTTCTATTTTTCGCAGAGGCGGGGTCTCTCTATGTTGCCCAGGCTGATCTTGCACTCCTGGGCTCAAGCAGTCTTCCCATCTCAGCCTCCCAAAGTGCTGGGATTACAAGTATGGGCCGCTGAACCCAGCCAGCAATGTCATTTTCACAGTACATGGAAACTTTCCCTATCAATTGCTCAGAACTCAAACCTGACATTTACCTCTAACTCATATTTTTATGGTCAATTTCTGAGAAAGGAAAGATGTTGACTCATCCTTCAAAAGGAACACAAAACTCAATGACACTTTCCACCTTCACCACTCACTTTTTGGTCCAAGCCACCATCACCTCACACTTGGTTTTTGCAACAGCCTCCTTGTTGGTTTTCATGCTTCTGCCCTTGAAACTCTATATTTCACCAAAGCAGCCCAAACGATAGACTGTTTTTTAAAAATAACACTTTATTGATATATCATTCACCTACCATATAATTCACCATGTAAAGTGTTCAATTCCCTGATTTTTTTTTTTTTTTTTTTGAGATGGAGTTTCACTGTTGGTGCCCAGGCTGGAATGCAATGGCATGATCTCGGCTCACCACAACCTCTGCCTCCCAGGTTCAAGCAATTCTCTTACCTCAGCCCCCCGGGTAGCTGGGATTACAGGCATGCGCCACCACGCCCAGCTAATTTCGTATTTTTAGTAGGGATGGGGTTTTTCCATGTTGGTCAGACTGGTCTCAAACTCCTGACCTCAGGTGATCCGCCCGCCTTGGCCTCCCAAAGTGCTGGGATTACAGGCGTGAGCCACTGCGCCTGGCCCGATTTTTAATATGTTTATAGATTTGTGCAACTGTCACCACAACAAATTTTATAGCATTTTCATCACTTCTAAAAAGGAACTCCATTACCATTGGCAGTCATGTCTTATTTCTTCCTAACCTTCCCTGCCCCCTTAGTCCTAGGCAACTGCTAATCTACTTTCTGTTTCTATGAATGTGCTTACTTTGGACATTTTATAAGAATGGAATCTTATAATATTTATCCCTTGTGAGGCTGGGGCTGGTGGCTCATGCCTGTAATCCCAGCACTTTGGGAGGCTGAGGCAGGCAGATCACTTGAGGTCAGGAGTTCGAGACCAGCCTGGCCAACATGGTGAAACCTTGTCTCTACCAAAAATATAAAAAATTAGCTGGGTGTGGTGGTGTGCGCCTGTAATCCCAGCTACTGGGGAGGCTGAAGCAGGAGAATCGCTTGAACTTGGGAGGCAGAGGTTGCAGTGAGCCGAGATCATGCCACTTCACTTTAACCTAAGTCATAAGAGCAAGACTCTGTCTCAAAAAAAAAAAAAAAAAAAAATTATCCCTGTGACTGGCTTCTTTCACTTAGCATAATGTTTTCAATGTTTATCCATGTTATAGCATGTATCAGTATTTCTTTAAATTGTCTAACAATATTCTGTAGTATAGATATGTTACATTTTATTTATCCATTATCAGCTGATGAACATTAGGTTGTTTCCATTTATTGGGTATTATGAGTAAAGCTGCTATGAACATTTGTGTACAAGTTTTTGCAAGGGCATATGTTTTCATTTCTCTTGGGTATATACCTAGAAGTGAAATTCACTTCACAAGGCAGCAGGAAGGAGAAGTGCCAAGTGAAGGGGGAAGAGCCCCTAATCAAACTATCAGATCTCCTGAGATCACCATTATCACGAGAACAGCATGGGAGAACCTCCCCCATGATCCAATGACCTCCACCTGGTCTCTCCCTTGACTCATGGGGATTATGGGGATTACAATTCAAGATGCGGTTTGGGTAGGGGCACAAAGTCTAACCATATCTCCAGAGGAGAGGTAGTGTTAGAAATTTGGCTCCATTTGTCCCTTAGATTCCCCAAAAGATGGTGTCTCATAACTATCTGGAATAACAAAAGATGATGGGCATGTGTCTATATGTCTGTGTGGGTGCCCATAAGGCAAGGGTTCTAATTTCTGCCATGTCACTAATTTGCTGTGTGACCCTGAGTAAGACACTTAGCCTTCCTGAGCATAGTTTCCCTATTTGTAAAACAAGGAGGTTGGACTACATGATTTTTGAGCTCTTCCCATCCCTGAAAGTCCATATCCTGTCATACTTTTTACCTAATGAGACATTAACTCCGGCTTCATTTTAGGACTTAGGGTCCTGGGAACTGGCAGCTATCAGCAAATAATCTCCAAATGAAATTTGAACACAGTGGAGCTTATTGTATTTTTGTATTTGGGCTTTGGGAGATCAAACTTTGAATTGGCAATATAGGGAATTCAGTTACTATTTTTGACAAGCGGTTGGACTTATTGAATGATACATTGGATCTGGCAGCATTACTAATGAATCAAGGAACAAGGACAGAGTTAACATTTTCAAAATAGTTGAAGGGCCTTAAAAAATTGACCCTAATGAGGACACTAGATTCTTTTTAGGAACCACAGAATTTGCCTTGCAAAAACCCTCATTATGCAGAATGAGCTACTTAAAGACAGAGGAGAGAAGTGGTATGAGGGGAGGAGGGTTAGAAGGAGAAATAAAACTTTGGGGATGATGGGAGCTCAAATGGTCTAGGCAAGAGAACTATTATTTTGCTCACAATAGATCAGTTAGATTCTTACTTGTGTTTGTTTGTTGGGAGAGGAGGAAAGTGGCCCTCATGAAATTGTGAGGTTAGGAAGGTAGAGTTCGTGGGTCTTTGTGATGCTTGTGGAAATAAAAGATTTCCTTTCTGTACAGCAAAATTGTTATTAACGACACAGAAAAATCAGAGCTAATTTGCACTAATGTGATGACACATCCTAAGATCAGCTTTTTGGGTGATAGTCTGACCCTGTGTGATTGTTTGACATGCCCTAGGGTTACCTCAATCTAGAGGTTCCCTACTGGGTCGAGTTAGGGATGGATGGGGCTGGAACCTAAGCTATGGATGAACTCCCTGGCCATAGCCTACCAAGAGGCAGAGAGGATGAAGGGCATTGGAGAAAGTGGAAATACGGTCTAGAACTTCTGCCTCAGCTGCTGAGTGTCTCCGTGATCTTACTACTGACAAGGGATCCTAGGGTGTGTATACGCAGGAGTTGCTGGAGCTACCCTGGCTTGTGAGTCTTCATGCATGGCTCTGCACATGAAATTGTAGCCTGTGGATGCGAGAAGGGAAATTTCATTCCAGATCACGGTGTAGGTTTCATGGCATTGTCAACACGGATTAGTCAGTAGTGATTTCCTAGAGCACTTTGTTGAGAGGATTCTAAGTTTCATATCTAGGTTTAGCCTAAAAGAGTACCTTCATGCATTAGCAATGTCTGCCACAAGTGAGAAGGGTAAGAAGTATGTGCTAGCCATGTATTTTCAATATCTGACCCAATTTTGGAGACAAATTGAGGCCAAAAGAGGGGAAGTGACCTATCTGAGGTTACACTGCTAGTTAGACAGCTGGGGAATAAACCCAGGTCTCCTTTCTCTGATGCCAAAGTATTTTTCATTTTGCCATGCTGGGAGCTACTTTCATAAAGTCTTCTGTTCCATAAGGATAGTCACTAAGTATGTAGGAAAACATAAAGCCAGGAATGACTGGGCATGTGACAACATATAAACAACCCGCTTTGAGCCATATTGTAAACTCTGCTTTTGTTCTTGGTACAACCGGGCCCAAAATAGCACGTGTCTGCTTGCATTGTCTGTGAAAGCTGCAGTACTGTGGAAGCCACAGAAACACTGTTCTTTGAGCAATTAACCTTTTTAAAGGAAAGTTCATTATTTTATAGAGACACTTGAAGTATTTACAATTCTTTCCAATATTTTACCCTCATAACTTAAAATTTGGGGTCTTTGCCCTTTGGAATTCTTAGTATCTGCTTTTCTCCTAAAGGTGAAGTTGCTAACTTAGGCTTTGGAAGGTTTTCATTTTATTACAAAGGTTTGTGTCTAATGGGCTCTCTAATGCTGATTCCCTCTTCATGCCTCCAGCTGCTGGGAGTGTAGCCTGTTCTTCAGGAATTGCCTTGGTGGAAGGGAATTGCCTTGTTCATGGTGTGCCCTTTGTCCAGGGGCAGTCTCCATTTAGGAACTGTCAGCAAAGGGGTTCAAAAGCAGCTCTGAAGAGCCATTCTGGCTCCAGTCCTCCCCATGGGGTCAGCTGAAGTTTCTGTTGCAAGTGCATCAGTTAAACTTTTTCCTGTGCTCAATCCTGCTTGCCTTACCTTCTTACAGGCATTGTTCCTGAGAGCACACACCAATAAACATTTTGTATGTATATCACCATCTCAGAGTCTATTTGATAGAATAGTTACCCAAGCTATTCTGGCTTCTGAAGGTGCTGAACCAAGGGACAGAAATATAAAGTTGGATAATGGAGAATTTACCCAATATGAGAGCATTTTTCCCTGGACACACAATTTTAACACATTGGCAAAGACCCCAGGAGACAGTGCTAGAATGGCTCTTGGAAACTTGGAGAATGCAATGACCCACACCAAATGAAATAGAACTGTCAGAACTGCCCAGGTAGATGGTGAAGGCATCAGAAGGCTCAGAGAAGGAGTCCTGCTGGAATATTTATATAAGATAAGGCCAGAAAAATGTTTAGTTGACCATTTTCCATAGACGGGCCAGGAGAACGTTCTTACCAAAGTAATAAGGAATATGCTAGTGAAGTGAGCACTGATGTGGCCTTGGATACATACACCAGTGTGTGGTCATTGATCTGGTGAGTGCATTTATTTCATCTCCAATTGTATTAGTCAGTGTGCTCCAGAGAAACAGAACCAATAGAGCCAATGGTATCAGTCCCTGTCTGAGTCCATAGGCCTGGGCGTTAGGAGCACTGATGTCTGAGAGCAGGAGAAGATGGTTGTCTCAGCTTAAGCAGAGAGCAAATTTGCTCTTCCTCTGCCTTTTGTCCTGTTGAGGCCCTCAATGTATTGGATGATGTCTACTCGGAGAAGGGGATCTTCTTTGCTCAGCCTGCCAATTCAAATACTAATCTCTTCCAGAAGCACTCTCATAGACATACCCAGAAATGATATTTTACCAGCTATCTGGGCATCTTATAGCTCAGTCAAGTTGACACATAAAAATTAACCATCACAAATTCACCTTTTATCAACTTGGCACCCATATACATTGCCTTAAACAATACTTCATCTCTCCACAGAGACAATAACAAGGTCATAATTCTGTTTAATGTGATAAAACTAACTCTGTGTACAACTGAAAACCTACTAATCCCTTCCCTAGAAGATGAGGTAAAGTCCTTGAATAGTGTTTACTCTTCTGCTGATATTCCATAACTTAAATACTGTGATGTAAAATTAACAATACTTATATACTGACATAAAGTCAACATAACTTATATTACATGATAACATAAGAGGAAAGAAAGCAAGGATACTTGCCTAATGTATGTATGTATACACATAAATGTGTACAAATAAAAAATTCCTCATAATGAATAACGAAGAAATCTTTATGACAATTACAGTCCTTGCCCCTGTAACTGGTCATATATATGGTCATAGCTACTATTTATAACTGACTTCTTCTACCACTCATTCGGTATTCTCTTTGCTTTCAGCAAGCATCTCTGCTGATTGTGGTTCTTTACCTGGGATACTTAGGGAAGAGTTACACAAACTTTCATTCCTGAAGGGTCTGGACCATTAGTAGTCTTGCCTGGATTGGTTTGTTGTAGTTTTCCATTGACCTTAATTAATCACAGGACATGATAATACTAAGAGATGCCCTAAGGGAAATCCTGCATTTCAGACAAACTCCTCCTCACCTGCATTGTGGACTAATATCCCAATTTACCCTTGGTAATCAGGATCAATCACCCCTGCCAACAGTATAACTCCCTTCTTTCCCTGTTGATTCAGAGGCACAAGGAACCCAAAGTGGCCGGTTGGCAATCTTAACTTCTAGTTTAATGGAATCATTATTGTGTCTCCTGCTAGAGGCATTCCTCTGACCTCTGGGCCAGTGGAGGTCAGCGACTAAGATCTCTGAACCAGCAGGGCATAAAGTTATGGGAATAGGAAGCAACAATTTTGTTAGTGAGTCCTTAGGGGTAGTGGTGACTGGTACCACCCCACCTTCACCATTTGATTCCTGGACCCATGAATCCTGGATATGGGAGACACAGAACCATATACTGGATACTTATTCAGAGAATCTATCAAGCCAACTGCTTCAGGCTGGTGGAGAACATGAAAAAAGCAGTGAATTCCATGAGCATAGGGCCATTGCCACACTCCTTTTGCAGTGAAGTGAGTTCCTTGATCAGAAGCAATGTTGTGTGGAATATCATGATGGCGTATAAGGAATTCTGTAAGCCTATGGATAGCAGTTTTGTCAGAAGTGTTGCATTCAGGGAAAGCAAATCCATATTCAAAGTAAATATCTATTCTAATAAGAACAAAATATAGCCCCCTTCATAATGGAAGCAAGTCAGTGTAATCAACCTGCTACCAGGTAGCTGGCTGATCACCCTGGGGAATGGTGCCGTATCAGGGACTCGCTGTTGGTCTTTGCTGTTGGTCTTTGCTGTTGGCAGATTAGGTACTCGGTGGTGGCCACAGGCAAGTTAGCTTTGCTGAGTGGAAGTTCCTGTTTCTGAGCCCGGCCATAAAGTCCATCCTTGCTACTGTGGCCACCTTATTCATGAATCTATTGGGCGATGACAAGAGAGGCTGACCGGTATTTAATCCACTTTTGTTGAACATTAACATGGAACACAAATATCTTCACTTTTCTGCTCATTCAGAGTCATTTATCCACGTACCCTTTCTCCATATTTCTTTGTCACCAATTTTGCAGTCATGTTTCTTCCAGGTCCCCGACCATCCAGCCAAAACACTGGCTACAGCCCATGGATTGGTATAGAATCATGTCTTTGGCCATTTCTCCTTCTAAGCAAAGTGCACAACCAGATGCACTGCCTACAGTTCTGTCTACTGAGAGCATTTTCTTTCAACACTGTGTTCAGGTATGTTCCAGAAAGGGACTGCAGTGGTATAGTAGTATACTTTTGAATGGTTCCTGCATTTCATGCAGAACCATCTGTAAGTCTGGCTTGAGTGTTCTCTTCCTCTGTCAGCTGACTACAGAAAACTCCTCATGTGACCATCTCAGTGCAGGCTAAGAAACAGAGGGCAGTGTAGCTGTAGCAGCAGTGGGGACCATGGGCGTTTGGGCCACTTCTTCATGTAACTCATTTGTGTGTTCGAGCCCGCTGGGGCCCTGATCACATATGTACCACTGCCATTTGATGATGGAATGTTGCTGGGCACACTCATCTTTATGGCTGGGTGGATGTAGGTTTGATAATCTCCATCATAGCATTTTTTTAATTCACCAGTCTGACTCCCACCAAAAAACTGATGGATTCTGGTGGTTGACAGTAGACCACTGTAGCCTCAGACAAGTAGTGATCCCAATTGTGGTTGCTATGCTGGATATTGTATCTTTGCTAGAGTAGTTTAACATAGTTTCAGATATGTAGACCAGTGTGTGGCTATTGAGCTGATGAGTGCATTTTTCCCATCTCTATCAATAAGAAAGATCAGAAGTATTCTCATTTATGTGGAATGGACATTCTTTCCCTAGGGATTTGTTGTTTTTTCTTTTTATTGTCATCTAATAGTCTGAAGGGATCTACATCCTAGGGACATTGCACAGAGCATCACCTTGGTCCTTTACATTGAGGACATCATATTCATTGGATCAGATAAGCAAGAGACAGCAATTAACTGGAGGTTTTGGTAAGATACATGTGCTTCAGAGGGTGGAAGTTAAACACTAGGAGTACATAGATGAAAGTTGGTGACACTGATGAAAGTTTTAGAGTTCATGTTGTCTAGATTATGCTGAGACATCCCCTCCAAAGAAAAGGAAATCTGTTTAATCACTTCCCTCTACGACTAAGAAATAATAACAGATTTTAGTTAGGCTTTTTTGGGCTCTGGGGCAGAATATTTCACCTTTGACAATACTGCCTCAATCCATTTATATATGACACGAAATACTGCCAGTTCTGAGTAGCATCAAGACCAGGAAAGAGCTCTACGGCAGATCCAATCTGTAGTGCAACCAGTCCTGCCACTTGGACCATTAGACCTGGTAGGTCTTATGGTACTATAAGTCTGTATGGTGGAAAGGACTCTATGTGGGGTTTATGTCAAGCCCCAATAGGAAGATGACAATGTAGACCTCTAGGATTCTAGGGTAATGCCATACCATCTGCAAAAGAGAACTATATTAGCTTTCCAAAAGTGGCTCTTGGCATGCTATTATTCCCTGGGTGGATAGGCCGTCTGACTTTGTACCATCAAACAGCTTTGTGGCCAGAGTTGCTTATTATGATCTAGATTCTTTCAGATCTACTAAGAATGGGTAGACCCATCATGGTCATCACCACCATCATCACTATCATCATCACCTGGCATTGGCCATGAACAGGGCCAGAAGACACAAGTAAGCTGCACAAAGGGTGTCCAGACCCTTATGCCATCCTCCACTTTGGCTCTAGGCCCTCTTTCTCACACACACTTATAGCCACATGAAGGGTTCCTTATAACCAGTTGACAGAGGAGGAAACTGTGGAGAAGAAAAGACCAGATTGGTCAGCTCAGTATGTGAGTGGAAGCCTAGAATGGACTGCTGATGCTGTACAGTCCTACCCTGTGAAAGGGAATAGTGAGGTGAGATCATCTCAATGGGCAGAGCTTCATGGGCTACACTTGCTCTTCCACTTCGTGTAAGAAAAGAAGTGGCCCAAGGTAAGAATACACGCAGACACATTATCAGCAGCAGATGCTTGGATTGGTTGGACAGAGGCCTCGGAGCAGGAAGATTAGAGGCTGGAGGACAAGATCTGGGGAAGAAGTATGTCAGCGGACTTGTAGAAAGGGACAGTATGCCTGAAGACCTTTGCATCACATGTTAACCCTCACCTACAAGCATTCTCCCTAAAAATGGCACTAGCAACCAAGTGTCTTCTTATTGTGAAATCTTGGCCTTTGGCCAGTAGGTTGGCTGGCTTATCATTTGATTTTAAGGTTATTTGCTATGACTCCAGAGAGAACTTTTTTGACCACCTTAACAAAGGGCTTTCCCTCACTGCTCTATCACATCACCTTTATTTTTATTGTTCTTACATAAAATAATTTTGTTTATAGTATGTTATCTATGGCTTTGATTAGTCTCCAACCATGGAAAAGGGGTATCTTTGTCCCATTCATCACTTTATCTCCTATGCTGAGAACAATTCCTAACACAGAGTCTGCATTCATTATATACTTGTTGAATGAAGGCATAGAAGCAAACAAGGTTAGGTAAAGCCATACAGCTAATAAGTGTTAGAAATGAGGTTTGAACCCAGGTCCAGAGTGCTAGCTTTGTGACTTTGGACAAGAGACTAAGCATCTGTCTTTGTGCCTTAGTGTCTTCATTCCTGTATGCAGGAATGATAATAGTATCTATCTCTAGGTTATTGTGAGGATTAAAGGAGTTTGTATATAAAAGTATTTAGAATAGTGTCTGGCACATATTTGGCATGGTAGAAGTGTTTGCTGTTATCAGGTAGTGGAAATGTGATTGAACTTGGGTCTGATTGGCTTGTCAGCTTTGGTAGACCCTCGAAGTGGCATTTTTGAGGGTACTGGGAACTTGTAGGAAAAGGAACAGTGACTGATAAAAGGAAAGGATAGATAATTGTAAAGTTACCTTTATAATCCCACCATTCCTGTGTGTTGAGTATGTAATCTACACAAAGCAAAGTGTTGGGCACTATGGGAAACTCAAAGACAGCTACAATATGAGCTCTGTCTTCAAACAGGTCTTGCCCTAGGTCACAATTCCTTACAGCCACATCATTGAGTCTCAGGTCACTGGGGCAGTGCTGAGGCAGGAAGTGTCCTTCTCCAGGGCCGAGGATAAATAGCTATTGACACCTGCTGCCATCTCACCTGGTTTATATACTTTCCCAGTCCAGTTGTATGAGAACATCTGTAGAAAACCTGTGAAGCCTTCCTCTGACATTGACTCCAACTTCATTTTGACTTGTGTCACTGAACTTGTTCTCTAGCCCACCATAGGTCTTGTCTGAGAAAGAAGGGTAGCCTTCCTGAGAACCTTAACCTGACCACTTTGGGCTTGACTTCTGGACTTCTGAGCACAAAGGACTTTGAGTACTGGTTTAGGAGGAATTGGTGGGCCAGGACCGCTTGGGTTTATACCACTGGCTGATGGAAGCCTGTGGCCACGTTTTCACTCTTAACACTGAAAACTTTACCTGAGTTACTCTTCGGTGAATTGTATTTAACTTTGCCTAGTAGTTTGTGCCAGCATTGTTTACTGCATACTATAGTGAGTGCTGAGCTTATATTTATTGCATAATTTAACTGTTAAGTTTTATCATTTGGGTTGAACTTCATGCATCAAGGTAAATAACAAGGTCCATTATGTCTTAATTTTGTAGATTCGTTCATTGCTACAGGCACAGTGGATTCTGTGTGTCTGACAGTGGCGGCTGATTTTAACATAGGATGCTAGGAGAGTCCTTGCTTTGCTAATATTAGAAATAGGGTCTTTTCTAATGTGAATATGTGTGAAAAATTCTGATTCAACAACTTACATTGCTCTTCTTTTTGCTGCTGGCAATGTATTGTTGGCGTCTTCTTTGCTCTTGGTCTCAGGAAAGGTTATATGTTGTTTTAATAGCATGTGTATATAATGCCCATTAGTACTAATGGGATGTATTCTTTCATCAGGACATAATCGCCGACAGCATGCAAATCAGCACATTTGTTCTTCTTCAACGTTTGCTGAAGGCTCTGTTCTTGGGCAACATATGGTCTCCAGTCACCTCCTCACTTTGCTCTGAAAATTTTCCATTACACATCTTAATCACCAATTTTTCCTCTCTGTTTAAGAAATGAATTAAGGCAATACAAATTGGAATGATGACCACTTTTAGATTGAAAAGAACCTTTCTTTTGGCTGCCAAAACCTAGTGTTACATTTTTATTTTTCATTTTTTTAATTTATTTTTTTACATCACTAATTAGCTCCTCAAAATGGTTTTTATGTCTGGCATGCACGGGGTGTGAACTATAAAAATTATAGTTTCTAAGCTTTTTTTGCTCTGTTCTGTGGAAAAAATTTCCTTTATCAAGCAATTTCATAGGCACAGGGGATAGTAGTTTAAGATGCATCATGGACAGCATTTATTCAGACAGTCAAAGTAATTTTAGAAAATGATAACAGCTAATCTGATGAATACCCAGAAAGAAGAAATTAATATTGAAAGAGCACCTACTATGTGTCAGACACTATATATCATTTAATTTTTTTAATAGAGAAGGCGTCTAAAATAACTGGCCCAGATTTATTCATTCATTTGAACATGACTCTTTTACACACACACACACACACACGCAATTACTGATTTCTACTTTATTCTAGGTGTTGTGCTAGGCACTGAGGATAGCATAATGAGCGTAATAGGCTTGGTTCCTGCTCTTATGGGGTTTACAATCTAATTGTGAGGACAGATAAAATATAGTGAAACAAAGAAATAAATCAACAAAAAACAAATGATTGGTAAACACTCCAAAAGGCTATAAATAGGATGTGGAAATAGAGGATAACTGGGGTTCAGTGTAGAAGGCCCTCCTTTGATCTTGAATGCCATACTGCAAGTGGGGACAAGAGGCTTGATACAAATCCAAGTTTGTCTGCTCACCTGCACCAGCTGAGCAGCTCCCTTCTGAGTTTTGATCATCTCTATGATTGCTAAAAGTTCCTGAGTCCCTACTATGTGACAGGCCTTATTCAATTTTGTGTGTTGCTTTAGCTACCTTATGAAGTGGGAATAATTTTTTCCCTTATTTTGCAGATGAGAAAACTGAGACTTAAGAAAAATCTGCAACTTGCTCAAAGTGACAGTGCCATTTTCTTGTCAGTTCCAATGCTCATGTTCTTAATAGAGAGATTTTGCAGCCACTCTTTTTTCCCAGGGCCCAAGGGTTTTTACTGTGCTCCTTGGGAACAGACACTTAGGCAATGCGGACTGGCTTATGCGACGTTCTCTCTCTCTCTCTTGCTCTAAAATAAAATAATAAAATAAAATAAAATAAACCACCCTCACCCCCCAGTAAAAAAAAAAAAAAAAGCAACAAAAACCCCCAAACCATTCATGCCTAGATGCTGTGAGTGAAGAATAAAATATATTTTGAATGGTGCTTTACTTCTTTAAAAGCAGCATATATTTTTTAGATTAAAAAAGTGATATGTGTTTATTATAAGCAATTTGAAAAATAAGAAAGAATAGAAAAAATGTAAAGGCAAGAATAAAAATCACTTAAAGTTCTACCACCTGGAAAGGGCAGTATTTTGGTTCTTTGAAGTATTTTTTGAATGTATAGTAGCAAAGATGACTGACCCTTATGTAGCACTTACTATTTGCCAGGTGTAATTCCACACACTGTACATATATTAACTCATATCCATGGTAGCCTTACATAGAGGGTATTATTATTATCCCAATTTAATTGATGAGAAATGTGAAGTAAAGAGTGATTAAAGTAACTTTCCCAAGACCACAGGGTCAAACCTACTCAAACCACACAGCTTGGTTCTGGAGCCCATGCTACTCTTCTCCTATCTCACTTCTCTCTATAAAATGTATATTCACATTATCTATCTATCTATCTATCTATCTATCTATCTATCTATCTATCTTAAAAACCTGAAATCAAATTTTACTTACAATTCTATTATTTTTATTTTTATTTATATTTTTTTGAAACAGGGTCCTGCTCTGTCCCCCAGGCTGGAGTGCAGTGGCGCGATATCAGTTCACTGCAGTTTCAACCTCCCTGGGCTCAAGGGTTCCTCCCATCTCAGCCTCCTGAGTAGCTGGGATTACAGGTGTGGGCCACACCCAGCTAATTTTTGTATTTTTTATAGAGACAGGATTTCACAATGTTGCCCAGGCTGGTCTTGAACTCCATGGGCTGAAGTGATCCTCCCTCCTCAGCTTCCCAAAGTGCTGGGATTACGGGCATCAGCCACTGCGCCTGGCTATATTTTACATACAATTTTATATTCTTTTTTTTTAACATAACATTATTCAATGGGCATTCTTTCAATATCCTTAAATGTTCTTTAAAATATTTCTGATGACCATATAGACATATTTTATGTAGGAATCCCCACCATTGCACAGTTAAGTTGTTTCTGATTTTTGTTATTATAAAAAATGATGTGGCCAGGCCAGGTGGCCCATGCCTGCAATTCCAGTGTTTGGGAGGCAAAGACAGAAAGACTGCTTGAGGCCAGGAGTTCAAGACCAACCTAGGCAACATAGCTAGACCCCATCTCTAAAAAAATAAAAAATTAGCTGGGTGTGGTGGTGCACTCCTGTAGTCCTAGCTACTTGGCAGGCTGAGGACCTGTCTTTTAAAAAAATTCAGTGAATGTCCATGTTTGTAAATCTTTGATGAGCTTTTTGATTATTTACTCAGGACAGATTCCTGGAAGAGGATGACTTGCTCAGTATTTTGGCATTTGTTCAAATCTTTGGTGGAGTGGAAAAAGGGTTCAAATGTGTGGCACAGATTTACATAACATAGAAACTCAGGAAAGTTAGAGATCTGAGCAAGCAGAGGAAAAAAAAAATCATGGAAGCCTTCTTTGAGGAGGTGGGGCAGAGCATGAGCTGACCTTGGACAATGGGAGCCTGCTAGGGAAGGGCAATTCTCCAAGACTCTTGATGCCCTTTTTCTATAAGTCAGTTGACACAGGCACTGAGCTGGTAAGACAAGACTTCATTGAGCAGAGTCTTAAAGGACAGAAAGGAATTTCCAAGGCTGACAAGGATGTGAGGGGAAGAGGTAAGTGGGCCTCTTAGGTGGTGGGAACCACGTAGGCAGGCCCAGATGTAGAGATGTGAGAGAACCTGGAGGGCTTTGAGTTGATGTGGGGAGGGTTTGAGAGATGCTTAGTAGAAGCAGGCAGGGGCTAGATGGAACCTCATAAGGCCCAGCACATCATTTTAAGGATGATGGATTTTTAAATGTAGGCAATGGATAGTTGCTGAAGACTTTGAGCTCAAAGAGAGATGTGATGACATTTGCATTTCTGATAGACCACTGTGGGGCCAGGGAGTAGACAAAGACAGAGGAAGACCCTTGTGGGAGGATGTTTTGGGGACCTGGAGGAGAACGCTGCCCCGACACAGGCCTGCTCCCAGTTGCTGTGCCCACAGCAGGGCCCACAGCCATCTTCATCATTCCTCATGCCTGGAGGAGTACAGACCGAATATTTATAAAATACCGACATGGAAATGAAAGAGCTGCAGAAACAAAGAGCACAAACATTTCCTCTATTTTGTTGAGAGTTAACATCCATGAGGAATATGCGTGTATGTCAGAGCAGAAAATAATGAGGCAATATACTTCCTTAAACAGATTCAGTTCATCATCGCTGGGGCCTGCACAGGGGAGGACGGTTGGGGGAACCTTCCGTTGTCGGTGTGGCGGCTCCTTTCCGAGCAGACAGGTCACTCAGTGCTTTCTTCCAGGCAATTATTTTCTAGATGACTGGAGATTTCGATCAACCAATCAAGCTTTTATAGAAGCCACTTTCCTTGATTATGTTCCTGATCTTTAACTCAGGGAGAGATTTTCCTCAGTATGGCTTGACAGCCTCAAGTTTTCAATTAATTTCTCTCTCCTGCATCTTGCTTTTGCTTTCAGCTGGGCAGCTGGCATGTTCACAGGCTCATGTGAGCTCCTGACATGGTGTGTGTGTGTGTGTGTGTGTGTGTGTGTGCACGCAAGTGCATGTGTGTGCACGTGAGTGCATGTGCGTGCTTTGAAGGCATCAGAAATCTCTTTCTGGCCTTCGATGAAAAATGTCCTGTCAAAGAGCAGAGGGACTTGTGAGCAGGAAGCTGGATGAACAAGGGGAGTCGAGAAGAGGCACTGTGGATGTGGAGTATCCTGATGCCTGGGGTGGCTGCATTCAGGACCAGCCCAGGGATATGTAGAATAAGGCAGCATGGATCAGTGCTTTCAAATGCAGGAGCCATATCCCTGCTTCCAAATATACTGACAAATATTTTGAATCATAATCAATACATATCTATTCTAGTGTGATTTATTCCACAGAAATGATTGCTTTTCTTTCAAAATAAAGTAATTTGAATAATATATAAATGACTTAAAGGTATGTATAGTTATACTTAAGGTATATATAATCTATAATAACTTGCATAATATTTAAATGACTTAAAGTTTTGGCAAATACTAATTCAGATGTTATGTGAAAGTTGGTGAAACTCTTGAAGGTGGCACATGTATTTCTTAAGATGAGGAGACCCTGGTGTTATGGAAAGAATTTTAGAGTCAGAGAGACATGGATAAAATCCAAGATCTGCCTGTTACTAAATGTGTGCCTGTGGGAAAATTACTTAATTGCTAGACCTCAGTTTGTTAGTCTGTAGAATGGGCATTTAAAACCCACCTTTCAATGTTGCTGCGGGGTCTGGAGATTCATTCATGTATTCATGCAACCTTGAGATATTAACTGTCTGTTATGTGCCATTCACTGCTCTGGCCACAGGGAATACAGCAGTGAATCAAAGTTCCTGTCCTCATGGAGCTCTCATTCTAATGGGGGAGACAGACAATAAATATATAGATAGTTACGTAAGAAACTACGAAGTACTGTGAAAAATACATCAGAGTAAGGGAGAGGTTATAGGAAAGCCTCTGAGACAGGAGTGTGGTAGAGATGTTTGAGGAAAATCAAGGTGGTCACAGTGTGGTGAGAATGAACAGGGAAAGGGAGAAAGGAAGAAATGAGGTGAAACAGGTAGTCAGGTGCCAGGGCAGAGAGTGCCTGGTAGACTAAGGTGAGCCTTGGGTTTTACTTTAACTGTTGACAGAAGAAGATGATCAAAAGGTGGTATCTATTAAAAATGACATATTCAATTAATATTAGAATAGTTTTATACCGTGTGCCCAAGCTGTGCAGAGTACCACATCAGGTTCCTAGGTTTGGGGCATACCAAGATAACCTGGACAGAGGAGCTCAAATTCTTGTTGGGGGAACAGTAGACTCTAATGAATTAGTATCTGACATTCATTAAGTACTTGCTATGTGCCAGGCACAGTTCCAAGTTTTCCTTTAATGGAGTAGCTTGTGTAGTCCTTATGAAACAAAAGTACAGTATATAGTCAGTTATTATCCCTATTTTACAGTTGAGGAAACTGAGGCACAGAGAGACTTACCATTATACATACTGCCTCTCAACTTCCAAAGAAAGCAGAGTGGTCTAACGGTGCTTCCCTTGAGGTTGGAAGTGCAGTGGGAGCACAGAACAAACATTACCCCGAAGAGGGATGCCGTAGCCATGGGACTGCAGATGCTCTGGAGGGAAGCCGCCCCTCCTAACTGTGACAAACATGTTGCCTCTCCTCTCTGTGCTTCAGTTTCCTCATCCATAAAATGGGATCAGCAGAGGGTATCCATTCTATAGGCTAGGCATGATGATGAGATGAGACAGTGGATAGGAAATGCTTTTGCACAGAGCCTGCCACATGGCAAGTATCATTTAAGTCTTAGCAATATGCCTACAAGAGATTAGGGAGCACTTTATGAACTGGCTCTCCTGGGCCTGGCCTTGAGGCATGAGGAAGACTTTAACAGAAAGCAAAGGTAGAGAAGTAATTTTAAGTTGATGGGGAATATTTCTGGAAATTAATAGAGTGTTGAAAGTGCATGGTGTGGCTGGAGCATGCGACTTGTGGTGGGTGAGGGTATAGCAGATAATTTTATCAGCCTGTGACATTGAGGAGACCTGAACTGCCATCGGAAGAGCAGTGGAGCAGTCTGTGAAGGGTGCCATAACAAGATACCACAGACTGGGTGCTTAAGAAACAGACATTTATTCTTACAGTTCTGGAGGCTGGAAGTCCAAGACCAAGGTCTTAGCAGGGTTGGTTTTCTCTGAGGCCCCTCTCCGGGGCTTGCAAGTGGCCACCTTCTCACTGTGTCTTCCTGTGGTCATTCCCTGGGTCAGCGTGTTTTCTGTGTCTTAATCTTTTCTCCTTATAGAGACACCAGTCCTATTGGACTAGGGCCCATCCGTATGACCTCATTTTACTTTGATTACCTCTTTGAAGGCCCTATCTCCAAGTCCAGTCATATTTTGAGGTACTGGGGGCTAGAACTTCAGCATATGGATTTGGGGGGGGTGCATAATTCAGCCCACAAGAGACAATTCAACATGGTGGGGGTGGGGGCTGTGATGTGCCCCATGCTGTCATAGACATGTCCAGCAAGAGCAGGAGCAGAAGAGAACACTTTCCCAGGTGGCAGGTCCTCCAAGTCTGACTTGCACAATGGAGAGAGGGTGGAGAAGAAGGTGAGGGATGAGACATTTCAGGGGTGGAACCTACAGGGCTTGGATGCTGATTTCTCTGACTCCTTGGAGCTATACAGAAATAAACACAAAAGCAAGAAAATCCAGATTTGCCTTACCCTGGCCTCTTTCTCTGTCCCCCAGGGATGAGTCTACTTATAGCTCCTTAGTTTTCCCATCTGTTAAGTGGGAAAAATAAAACCAGGATCTCATGGTTCCCAATGGGATATAGTCATATGTTATCGTAGCACTGAGACTTTGTACAAATGCAGACTGGTTTCGTTCTCCCTGCTAATAAACTGTCTTTCTACCAGAATACAGTACCAACAAACTTATATTTTCTGGGTATCAGAAAGCAATGGTTTGGGTTTGAGCTATTCACTCACTTATGATCTGAGCTTATTCTAAAAAGACTTTGCAGCTTAGTCTAATTGGGTAATTGGGATGTTTCCAGATGAAATTCAACTTGTAGTTTTAAAAAAATGCTTTGAAGAACTGGTTGCCATGGCGCTTTTCTGCTGACAAGATCCTTCACTGGCTCCCACTAAGCAGCAATAATGGGCTTCTGTTTATTCTGTTTCAGGTTACCCCACCTGAACATCCTCCTGGGAGGAAGCAGGGCATGAATCCGAAGGAATTAGTGAAGTCCTTCCATAGCCATCCTTGATGGCGGAGCGGGGGTGTGTCTCAGCAAAAAGGTTTGTCATTGCAGGGGCTGGAGGGCTTAGACCTAGTAGTGGCCCAGCTGTCGTGCTGGGGCTTCCCAGACCACTTCACTCCTGGGCAGCTGGGAGTTGAGGAAGAAACCACTGTGCATTTGTCACTGTATAAACCAGATGGCTGCTTCAGGATATGAACACTAATCCCCTCATATTTGTGGGCAAATGAGTGTCTGGCAGAGAGAATTGCCCTTATTTTAAGAAATAACATGGTCTTAAAAATTAATATTCATGTTTTTATAGTATCACTGTTTTAAATTTGAGAAGGTCTTTGTTCAAAGTCAATTTTTCAACCTATTGGACACCATTCTTACCCCTCATCCTTAGAGTTCTTGTACCCGAGTGTTTATTGTTAGAATGTGAAACATCTGCCCCAGATGCAGTATTTTTGGCCTCATTAAGAGTTTTTCTAGTTCCTCTTCAGTTATGTCAATATTTACCTTGGACAATGCTTTGTATCCTTTTGTTTATAATTCCAGAATTCTCCAAGACAAACTGATTATTCATGACTCTCTGGCCTGGGTTACAATTTAAACATACCTTATGTTGATGTTTTAAGAATATAAGTCCCCCAAACTATTTCTACTACTTCTCCTAGATTCATACTTCATAATCTTTCATTCTCACTTCATACCCTATATTTTTCCTCCTTCCAGGTATCTTCCAAACATATCCTTTTTTTTTTTGTGGATTATATTCTTAGAACGTGAGATGCAAAATTTTCCTCCTTTCCCTTTAAAATCCCACGATCCCGGCTGGGCGTTGTGGCTCACACCTGTAATCCCAGCACTTTGGGAGGCCATGGCGGGTGGATCATCTGAGGTCAGGAGTTCAAGACCAGCCTGGCCAACATGATGAAACCCTGTCTGTACTAAAAATACAAAAAATTAGCTGGGTGTGGTGGCATCACCTGTAATCCCAGCTACTTAGGAGGCTGAAGCAGGAGAGTCACTTGAACTCAGTAGGTGGAGGTTGCAGTGAGCTGAGATCACGCCATTGCACTCCAGCCTGGGCAACAAGAGTAAAATTCCATCTCAAAACAAAAAAAAAAATCCCAGGATCCCTCTCTCCTGCCAAGGATGTTTTTATAAGTGCATTGTACCCACATTCTTTGAACACTTCCATTGTTTTCCTAGAGAGCACACTTTTCCACACTGCCTGCTCCCTCTTATTACATTTCTGATCACTGATATAAAAGACACATGACCCTTGTCTCCCCTGTCTGAAGACTATAGTTTAACCTCACACAATGAGTATAAGGAAGCTTAGTGGGTAAATAGACATCAGAAAGCTCAAGCATGTTTTTCTCAAGTGACCCAATTATACAGAGCCAGTCATCTTTCCTTAATCATGCAGGATTTATGAATCTACATAATAGTTTTAGTTCTTGACGTGTGCCTTGGAGTTGTAGATGACTTTAAATTTGCTATTTTACCGATATTATTACATTTGATCCTTATAACAACATTATGAGAGACCCCCAGAGGATTCAAGTAACCTGTTTAAGATTACATTGTAAGTGGAATAAGAATAGTTTTTGCCCTTAAGAATGTTTATATTAATAAACTATTTGAGTTTATACAAGTCTTTCTGTTCCTCTAAAATACTATACTGTTTCTTGATTTGGGAGACATTGCTTGTGCTGTTTCCTTTGCTTGAACTACCTAACTTCTCTCTTTGATTAGACAAACTCTTACCCATTTTTCAAACCTCAACTTCAAGTTCATTTCCTCTAGAAGCATTCCCTGATCTCCCAAGGCTGGGCTAGGATTCCTTTCTCTGTGCTCTGTAACACCCTTAAAATTATGTAAATAAATTCATCACAGTGTCTGCCACCTAATGATAAATATTAGTTGTGATGTCATTCCTTATCCTATCTTTTATCATACTTTATACATCTTGCTTGCCATTGTATCCCCAGTAACTAGGTCTGGGGAGGTGCACAATAGTTGTTGAATGAATGAGCAATGCACTATGAGTCTTCTAGTTGATGTAGTCTTGGGTCTTTGAACTGAAGAGCAAATGCCAGAGATGGCACTGAGATTGTCTAGAGAATTTTAGGCATTTCCAAGTCTAATCCACAGACTGCCATCTGAGTGTTGGTAGCTAAAATGGTTATCTGTTGTTTGTCTGCCCAACACCCTTTTCCCTTATTTTGCCATCACTCTCTCACTTTTCCTTTGGGGACTGTCCCCTTCCTCTCTTTTGATCAGTGCTGTTCAGGTGGGGCTCCCAACACCTCTTGAACAGGAATAGGTCTAATAAGCACATTCCATCCCCTAGGTGCAGTGTAAAACTTACGGATGGCATTCAACCCAAACTGGGCTGATGCGTGTAACCCTTGGACTTCTGCTGAAACTTTTGGAGGAGAGGATCTGTTTTTTTTCTTTCTAAGATTGCAAGCAACAGAAACAAGCCTGGAACTACAGGTTCTTTGGGAATTTGTGAAGAGATCAGTGAATCCAACACAGAACATCCAGAGCCAGGAGATGGTGATAGAGTGAAGGCATAATGAAGACATCATTTGAGTATCTGGGATTCAGTAGTACCTGAAGCAAGATTGAATTTCCAAGTTTAGGAACTGATAGGTTCCCTTTCTGGTTGCAACTAGTTTGAGTTGCATTTTTGTCAGTCACCAATAGCTGATAGTGTTCTGACTAACTCAGTTGGAAACAAAATATCATGGTATTTTTATTACTGTCATTAGGGCTTTTTGTCCCTTTGTGGATTTGCCTTATGCTTTCACTTTTTCATATGTGTTTTGCATCCATGCAACTTGTCTTAAATAGTTAATCATGAACCAAGTAAGCAAGCATATTTTTGACTTACTTTTCCCAAGTCCAGTGTCATGTGACAGGCTCATTGGATGTCCCCCAGTTCATATTTGAGCTGAGTACATGCTTGGGATTCTTTTTCTGGGAATGGTTATGACTTTACACAGATTCATCTTTCACCCTCTCACACTCTGCCTGTTGGACTCCTGGGGTAAACTGTGGGAGAGTGAATTCGCTGGGATCTCGGAGGGTGACCTGTGATCTCAGAGTAATGTAAGCAAACTCCTGAGCCTGTGGTGTCAGAGCCTCAGAGCTGAACCTAACTGAGCTTTGCATCCAGATCTGGGCAGACAAGGCCTTCAAACTCTCTTTGGAGAAACTTCATGCCCCCTTAGGGAGGTGGAGAATGAAAAGGAATTGCAGCCTATTTGGTTTTCATGGTTGGTGGACACTGGTCTCTAAGTGCTATGGTGACTTCATGCATGGGCTTCTTTGTCCTATGAACTGAAGGATGGATACATCCCTTTTTGCCACAAGCCCTCTATGAAATGGCAATGAAGCTCCCTATGGTGCTTGTTTACCATAATCAATAGATGAATCAATTGCTTTCTATACCTGATTCAAGGAAGTAATTAAAGCAGGGAGGCAGGGGTATCATTAATAGAAGTTCAGTCCTCGCTATTTGCCAAAATCTATTTCTGGAAACTAGATCATTGAATGCATCAGTGTATAATGGATAATATATTCCCATTCAAACAGTGTTATATTTGGGAATTGTGTTCCCAAACAAGGCCACAGCTTCACATAACTCAGAGGTGACCTTTCGTTGTCCTGAAATCCAAGATACAAACTGCAAAGTCTTAAGATAATGAGATTAGGATCTAATTACTATTAAATTGCAAAAATGTAAAATGACAAGTTTAAAATGGAATTATATGTTCCATACCTATTGTTTATATAAGGGCCTGTATTATCCATGAACTATTCATATATCATTAAAAAATGTATTTGACTATCACAATTTAAACAAAAGGGCAAGGTACTAATTATAAAAAGTATTCTTACTTTAAAAGTAAATTAATATTACTTGTCTTCTTAGGATTTTGAAGGGTTTTTAGGAGGATAATTTAGATGGCTTAGATCTCTTTAAATGACCGCTGCGCTGGCCTTCTCTTTTACATTTCCCTACAGTAAGCACCGGTATGCTAGTCTATTGTGGAACCAACTGTGCTAGAAAATATGTGTTTGTAATGATGGCAATGATAGTAATTTAGTGGTGTTATATTCTCTGAATCTGGTAAAGACATGGAGGAGTAATATTCAAGTCATCATCTATATAATAGAGTAAAATTTCAATTAAAAAGGCATAAAATTATCCATGAGGTGAAACCCATTTTTGCTGTGAACCACATTTATTATTAAGGGTAAAATCTGCTTCTCTTCTTCAGGAGGCTGAAGTAGGCAGTTTAGCACTCACTTCCATGTAGCAGATTAAGCAAAGATATTTTGCACTTTCTTCTCATTGTAAACATTCTTTATTTGCTCTTTTCCTGTGATGTCCTAATAATAAGATTTGACTTTAGGCACAAGGGCAGGGTGAGGACCTAAAAGTCCTGAGCTAAGGCATAGGCTCCAGCTAACTCTATCAGAGAGCTCTACCTAAAGGCCTGGGACACAAACACAGCTGACAATGATGTATTATTTGCCTTCTTTTTGTCAGGATTTCTTTTGCATATGACTTCCCAAGAAATTTCCTAGGAACCTAGGTCCCTGGGTCTCCAGGACACCATCATTTCCATTCCATCAGTACTTTATAGGATTCCTACTAGAAACAAAAAAGAAAAAAAGTTTTCTGCTTAGCCCCAGTTAACCTGAAAATTCAATTAAACAGCATCCTCCAAACACTACAGTTCATTGACGATTAACTATGCACGTTCTTGGAAAGGCCAAACTAGATGAAACTGACATTTTGAGAACTGTATTTTGCACTGAAATAGAAATTGAAGTAGGAATATGTTTTTCCTTGCTTGTTTTGATAGCATTTTACTGATGGGAAGTTTGGGGAGGCCTGAGGGGGCAAATATTGAGCTTTTGATTTATTATCAGTGAACATTTGCTCCAAATTGTACCCCATTGCTTCATTTCCAAGTGATGTTTATCTTTTTGCTTTGGAATTTTATTGGTGCTTTCTCTCTTGCTTCCCTAGAAGATCGTTGGATATATAACGGCTACAGTCACTGAGGTTAGTGTTGTGTTCTGCATTGGAGGAATTTTCTTGACTTTATCCCAGAATTAGTGGATCCATTCTACTTGGTGACACACTCCTGCCAGAGCAACTGGCAGATGGTCTAGTGTGGAGGATTGCATTGGGATGGGGAAGATGCTGGTAGGAGAGTGAGTCCCATTTATTTAAAGCCATAATCCTCCATTTTTCTCCTGATATTAAGCATTCCTGCTTCATAACTTTGTTCCACCACTCTAATTAGGCAGGCAGCCTTCCTCTGCCATTTTATTTTATTATTTTATTTTATTTTTGAGACAGGGTCTCATTCTGTCATCCAGGCTGGAGTACAGTGGTGCAATCTGGGCTCACTGCAGCCTCAGCCTCCTGTGCTGGAGTGTTCCTCCTGCCTCAGTCACCCAAGAAGCAGGGACTACAGGCGTGTGCCACCACGCCCAGCTAACTTTTGTCTTTTTTGTAAAGACAAGGTTTCTCTGTGTTGCCCAGGCTGCTCTTGAACTCCTGAGCTCAAGTGATTTGCCTGTCTCAGCCTCCCAAAGTGCTGGGATTATAGGTGCGAGCCATCACATCTGGCCCTCCTCTGCCATTTTATATTTCCACTTGGTTGTACTTCATTTTCAAATTCAACATTTTTATTCCTGACACAGAAAACTTTGCCTAAACTACTCTTGGGTGAATGTCTGGGGGCATTATTCCATAAGTCTACAGCTTGATTCAATCTCCTGCTGAAATTATAAACGGGAAACAGCAGAGTCAATGAAAGGTGACAAGTGGTGCTAACTGAGTGACAAAGGTAATCTCATTCCACTAGAGTTTTTCAAACCAGTGATAGACTAGACACAGAGCACATGCCCTGTAAGATGTGTGTGGTGCTGTTTTGTCTTTGGATTGTATTACTGTGCCTTGAATGACATTAGTTCTTTTATATCTTACGTTCCTCTCAGAACATTATTCTTAGAACATGCTACCTTATGTTCTAGGCCCGGAAGTGTAAGAAACCTATAAATAACATATTTCTGAGTGTCTAGAAATCCAGATATTGTTTTTTGTTTGTTTGTTTGTTTGTTTTAAAGTGTTCTTGATGGAAGGAAAAGGAAGCCTCCATTTGCTTCTAAGGAAATAATAATTTCTTTCCTCCAATGTCTCTTGGATAGCTAATGGCTCTAGAGACAGGCACGGACATGTCTATGGATATAGTCATATGAGCTCAGAATTTTACCTTTGATTTGCTGGGAATCTTTTCTTTAGAGCCCTTTCATGGACATTAATTATCAATTTTTATTTTTAAGCTGTGGATAGTTTACTCACCCTTGAGAGAAACTTTCTTATGTAAAAGTTGTTTTCCACGGTCCCAAGATGGAAAACGACAACTCTTTAATCAAAGGCTCTGAGGTACTGGTGCCACCTTTGTCTCTGGTTCCCAAAGAATGTTCTTGGAATCCTGACACCATAAGGAAAGTGTGGGGCAGCAGGCCTTAAGGAAGATTGTTAAAGCAAGATCCACATCTTCTGTGCATAGCCAATGCCTGCTTTTTCTCCACCATCTTCTTCCAAGTGGTTATCATTCCTCCTCCATGGAGATCCTGCTTTTGCTGCCCTTTCCAGCCTTTAGCTGATACAGGGAATATGGAAAACGTAGAGTGTTCCTTTAATGGTTTATAAAATCAGACCTTCTTAGGGGGTCACACCGAGGGGAATGTTGCTAAAAACAACTGGCTCTTTGGCAATGCTAATCTGCATTTTCCTAAAACACATATCCAAGAAGGAAAAAGTGCATGTGTTAAGATGAAGAAGAAGAATGAAGTTATCGATCTTCTTAAAGTTCATAATGTTGGAAGGGTCATGAGAGAAACACACTCTCAAACTGAGTAATAATCTACAAAGAGTTAAAGCAAAAGTTCCTCCAGCCATAGCTGCACCAAGAGAAGTGGGACAGAAGTTCTGATTGAGAACTTTGATTTCCCACAGATTGTTTGAGTCCTACATGAAATTTGGAAAGGTTCCCTGACATCAAAGGCTGTTTCTTTTGGCTAATCTATTGAGTATGTTGTACCTGTCCTCCCATGAGCCCCCCCACGACTGGGAACATATGTCAGATTCTTCTTGTGCCAGTAATTTAGAGGCTCGTGACAATAAAATATCCTTTTACCAAGTAAAAAAGAAAGGGTGGTCCTGGGGAATGTTAATGCAGCAGAGAATAGCAATGATTTACTCCTCCCTGAAAAAAATATACCAAGTCTGATAGACCCATATCTGAATATTATCTGCATAATTTGAAAATAACACCTAGAAGGAAATAGGCCCAATCTCAGTATCCTGTTCACATTTACATCTGGAACAGCTGCCAGGGCCTCTCAGAGTTGATTTTGTTCAGTTCTGCAGGGCCAATCTGAAACCCAGGCAGAAAATGAAAGTGAGCAAATTTACCTCTGGCATTCAAAGAAATGCTTTTGGTCAAAGTGAGTATTTCTGACCATGACTCATTTTCAAAAGAAGCATTGAATTCGCTTTGTCATCTTTGCCTGGATCGGGCTCAATCAGCCCTTTTATGATTTTTAAAATATCCTATATAGGCGGGATGGCATTTATTAGGCTTCAGTTATTCAATATTGCATTTCAATGTATAAAAGTCACTGTTCAATTGAATATTGAGTTTTCTGAGGAAGTAAACCTACAGAAAAGAAATTTGCAAGAATCTAAAATAAATGAGTTTGAGAAAGATCAAACTGCCCTATGGCTGTTTCAAAGATCAAAAGATCTCTCTTTTATAGAAATCAGGAGCAGTTTGAATAGCCTCTTTCCTCTATCGCAAAGCCCCATTTTTTCACTATCATTGATAGCTTGGGACTGCACCATAATGGTATGAAAGGCCCTGGGGAGGAGGGAAGACGATTTTATTCCCAAAAAGGATGCAGGACTTTTTCGTCTGAAATAGCTGGCTTTTAATTTAATTTGATCTGGAGCCCAGTAGAGTGAGCAAATGAAAACCTGTCCTTAGCTCCTTCAGGAGGAGCAGTGGCCTTGAGGGGCATGAGAGGGTCTCCTGATAATTGTTTTTAAAGGCTGCCGTGTATCTTTGTTTCTGCTTCTAGGAGAGGCTGGATTATATGGTAGATCGCTATCTTTGAGTTCATGTGTTATGCATAACCTTAGGAAGTTACTTAATCTTTGTAGATCTCAGTTGCTTCATGTGTAAAATGGGGATAATAATATGTACCTTATTCTTGGAGTAAGCTCCTTCCAACTCAGGGCCTTTGCTGGTGCTGTTCCTTCCACTGGACTAATTCATGCTTGGCCCCAGAACCCAGCTGGAATAGCTTTTTTCTGGGAGGGCTTCCATGGACCCTCAGACCAAGTCATGCTAACTCCTCCTCCTCCTCCATTAGACCACATGCTATGATTTTCCTTGTAGTACTTGCCTCAGTTATAATTGAAAACGTTTTGTGTAAGTACTGATGTCATGTCTGGCTCCCTCTATAAGGGATTAGGAAACCTAACTTATTCATCTGTCTCATAAACTAGAACAAAAACAAAATATTTATTGTATGAATGAAATCAACAGAGACAAAGTCTACTAGCAAACGATAGGTGATTAAGAAATGGCAATTTCCCGTGTTCCTCTACACTGTGAGATCCTGGAAGCCAGGACAAGCCTTACCTCTTTACCAGAAGCACCTAGGGTGGGGTCTTGACAAAGTAGCTGATTCAGGAACATCTGTGGATGTGCAGGTGGACATTGTCAGTCATCTCTGTCTACCTATTTGCCTTCTTCCTCAGCCTGTTCTCTGTCTTCTATCTAAAAGTGCACTATCAATTTGCAGAGAGATGCTAGAACCCTTGTTCATTTTCTTATATGGCAAGTTTTCTCTGTATAGTTTCATGAAACCTCCATATATGAAGTTTGCAGTGAGAGGCAAAAAACTGAGTCATGATCATGGTGTTTTTAGCCCCAGTTAGAGGGTTAGGTGAGTTGAAGTTGTCAGCCCAGGGAACTTTACAAGTGAGGACAGCTTTTACACATCACCGCTGACATTATCATCATCAGCAACAACTAATAACAACTTCTTTAAATTTAAAAAAACCTTTGCCTTCTTGCCTAGGAAAAAAATCTCCATCAACATCATAGACCATTCATGGTTGTCTACCATTAGAATCTTTTGCTTTGATTAAGGCCATTATTCATAAGAAGTTGCTATATTAGTCACTGACTATTTATTGTGAATTAGTTTATCAACCGTTTCATCTGAGAAGATGAAGGGCCAAGTTTTAAGTCACTTGGTTGCCTATGTGGGAAGGAAGTATTTCTGTCAGAGTTTAGTTGTACATAACAGAATTCAGTGTAGTCATTTTTAGCAGAAATGAGTTTCATACAAGGAATAAGAGCTTACAAAGATCACTAGAAAGGCTGGAGTTCTTTAAGCAGAGCTTCCAGGAATCACACCTCAGAACAACACCTCAGGGCTGGCCCACGGAGGCAGCTGCTGCCTCTGCCATGATCAAGTTTGTGAATAAGGAGGTCGCCTCTACAACTGCTGGCTCTGCACCTCACCACGTCTATCCAACCTGCACTTGCCTCTCAATAGCCACAGTGATAGGATCTGGACCCTGGGGGCTCTGTTATAGTTCCCACATGTCTCCACACTGTGCTGGTTAGCAGAAGTAGTGGGGTGCGGCCTCAGCCTTGATGTCTGCTTCTATAGTCCAGCTCTCATGAGGGAGCGTGTTTGGCTCACGCTGGGTTTCACATGGAACCTAAGCAGCAGGGGACTCTGGGAAATGAGGTCTTTAGCTTTTCTGACTCTTGAGGGCCATACAGTAGCTATAAGGAGGGATCTTGCAATGGAGTGAAGTAGTCTGCAGATCTTATCGCAGGGGTTACATAGTGGGCGGGGTGGGGGAGGGGCGTGGGGGCAGGGGAACATTTTTGAGAGAGACGTAAATGGAGAGGGGGCTGAAAAGAATCTTGACTGGCCTCACAACTTTGCCTAGAGCTGGTCCTGGTTATTAAAATGAGGCATTTTGGGAATGCCACATCAGGGAGACATTATTGTTTTCCTTGGGTAAGTGGTTTTGAGGTCTGTATGTAAAGTTTCTTGAGTAAATAGGCTCCTTCTTCTATGCTCCTGACATTTATGGTGGGGTGTTTTAGTTTCCTTCTTAGCAGAGACGGAAAAGTGTTCCTATGCCCTGTTCAGACACATCTACTACTGGGTAATCTTTCTTCATGCTAGTGTCCATCTTTAAAAACTTCCCCATGACATCGAGTGAAGAGAGAAGCTTTAGATGCTATCCAGGAATGTCTGACACTTTTATCTGCTAGGTAAATTGCTATTTCCCTGATGAAGAGACCCAAATGAGGGCTGGAAGTCAGTTATTTTGGGTGGATCATGGGAGCCCCTCTGGGTTTTGGAAGCAGGCAGTCAGTGGCGCTATCCTGCCATCTTCTTTTTAACATTCCATCTAGCAAACACCTTAAGCTTTAATAAACATCTTCTCCTTTAATAGTGTTGACTCCAAGCTAATAAGGCAACTAGCAAATCCAGTGAAGGTAAATTTCTCATTAACAATTTATTTAACTTTGTTGAAGAGAGCAATTCCAACTTCTGCTAATTGCGTTTGTAATAAAAACATGGATCCATTTTACTGCCACCCTCAGGACCTTAATCAAACTCCAGGAAAGGTAAAGTCACTCTCATTAGCAGACTAAGAGGCAAAATCCAGGATGGAATGGAAGGTATCAGAACACTGTTAAATTCCAGAAACTTCAACAGGATTATAAAGCAGCGGCACAGACTGGCATTTCACAGTGTTTTGAATTTTATTTGCCAGAGGAAGAGCCCTTTTGACATGAAGCTAAAGCTGTGTGTAAGACTTTGAAGATACTGGCTTTAGTATGTGGGTGATGTGTTCAGTTTCTCCCCCTTTATTTAAGATCTCTCTGTGGAATATGGAAAAGTCTGCTGGCTAGACCTGTAAGAGGACTTGCCCTTTTTTCAGTCAATCCAAAGCCTTTTTCTGTGGCTCCAGGAGGTGGCTGTAATTTAGGAGTTTTATAAGGAAACACTGAGGAAGACCGCCTAAAGTGACGGCCCTGTGGGCAGAGGGACATGTGGCATGTCTGTGATCGGCCAGCGATTGAATTTGAAGGGATTTAATAATTCTTCATGAAATTCTCTTCTTTTTCTTCAGACTTTCCTCTGGAAGCCTGATTAAATGCATATTATTTCTTCTTAAGCGATTTTACAGGTCGTTTATTTTGGATTTATGAGCATCAACACGTTTTAAAAGGTATTAGCAAGCTGTACTGCTTTATACTTGTTCTGTAAATCAGTGACTCTACTCTCTATCAGCATCAGATAATAAGAAATCCTTCAAATTATTACTTTTTCTTCTTCTTATATATTCATTCAGGCAACAAATATTTTAAAACACCTACTGGGTGCCAGACATTGTGCTAGGTTCTAGAAATACTCCAGTGAACAAGATAGACATGGCCCTTGCTCTCAGTACATTGTAAAAAAATGTTTAAGTTTGGTGTCCATATTATTGTGAAATTATAGAGAATGAATTTGAGTTAAAGTTCTGTTCCCATTCAGCACTCTTCGTCTACTGAGTCAACATCTATATGGAGAGGCATGAGCAGAAGATGGTTCCTCTGTGTTTTTGACGTATGCTAGTATGTGGTTCCATTTAAGATAGGAATAAAAGATGAGTGGGGGGAAAACTTCCCCTTCTCCCCATCACCTTTTCCCAAGGTACCTGTTCCGTAGAATTTGAAATTGTTCAATTGGTCCAAGTTTTTGCCCCAAAAGAGAAAGTGCCTGAAGTGCTGGTAGAAGTCCTTTAACAGCCTATTTTTGGGGGAGGCATCTCAGTTCCTACATCTGCATATAAAACTTTCTGTTTGTCTGTGTCCCATTCACAGGGCTGAAGTATAAGGTGCTGGGACCAGTTGTCAGTAAAGGCAGTATGATTCAATGAATCAATTAAATCAGGATGGAGAAGGGAAGCAAAAAGTCCAAGCCAGATAAGTGGAATTACCCATGAAACTGGAGGGTGTGGTGAACAAAAGCAAAATGATTAGTCACAAGGTCAGGAGCAAGGTGAGTCAAGGGGAGTGGTTCAGAAAGTAGACTGTGAGGAACGTTGGGAAGTGGTGAATGGGGGTGGCTGTGTTTTATCTGAAGCCCCGCTTCTCAGTGTAATGGGTAGGGGGCTGTCAGCTGAACAGCTCTTATTAGGCCACATGCATGGAGCCCACTGGAGGCAGTTGGCTGTGCAGCAGCTGGAAGTCTCCCCTAGGACAACTTGTTCATTTTGCCCACAGCATTGGGAAACCTGGATGAAGAAGAAGGTGGGAGAAGACAAGGAGGCTACCATTTTCTCTGCAGGAAATGGTGGTTAGCTCAAAGCAGAGGAGAATTCAGCAGTGTAGATGAAGCTTGAGACTTTACAAAGTACTTTCCCATCCTTTTCTTTTGTCCTTCTCAGTGGCCCCAGGATGAAGAAAGGTAGCTAGATGGAGGATGGTTCTCCTCATTCCACAGATGATGAACTTGAAACCAGTGACAGTGAGTGAGTTTAAGGTCACATAACTACGTAGGGTCAGGGCTTGATTGTAAATCTCATTCTAGCTGTAACTCTTTCCATTACAATTTACTAGTATTCAAACAATATGTAAAAAATAAGAAAATAATGAAACACAGCATTTTGCAAGACATAAGGGTAAGATTGTAACCACGTCTCTGCAATTCTCATGGAGACTTTGGTATTTGCCCTTGGCCACCTCCTTTCCTACCCTTCTGGCCCTGATTGGGCACTGGTGAAAAGGTGTCTGTGAGCATCTACCACACCTGCCTCCCCCAACACACAGACTGGCATTCTCTCTATGGCCACAGTCCTCAGGGTAGTTAAGGTTGTGGAGTAACAGGAAATATTTTATTCAGTAAGATTGTACTCATTTGCTTATTCAGTTGCTGAACTATCTTCCAGGAATACATCAGAAGGTTTTACCATTCTATTTGCCTGCCTTAGTTGGGAGATCTGAAGGAAATGAGTTTAATTCACCCTTCACATTTCTAATTAAAACTTTTTACATTTCAAGCTTTTTGACAGGAAAAAAAAAGAAAAATTCTGTGGAAGGCAGCTTCGAGAAGACATAATCCATGTGTGATTGTTTGAGAGCAAGAAGGGTTAAAAAAGGCAACAACAAAAAACCTGCTCATTTTTGCTGCTTGCTTAAGAAAAAAACAACTCAAGCCATCTCCAAATGTAGTTTAATCCATTTTCAGACTCTATACATTATGCATCAAGATTTTGTACAAAAGGAATTTGAGAGGAGTGTTTGCATGAAACCACTTCAGTGGATTAAATTTGCAGTTCAGCACATTAGACTCAAAAAGTATACAAGACATTTTGAGAGTCCCTGTCTCCTTCCTTTATATGCATAGTTCCTACTTCAGGTAAATAAGTTTTTAAGAATGAGTGGATTCCAGCAGCTGTCTTTAAGGGAAAAATTAAGAAAGGATTTGGTCTACCTTCCACTTAGCTTCACAATGATTGCAAATGTTTGAAGAACAGAAAGCCTAGTTAAGAAGGTGGATCTAAGCTGTTCTATGGACCTCGAGATTCTTTTAGGCAAAGCTACCCTATCCAAGGTGGAAAAGCTAATGTGAAAAGACATTCTCAATAGAAGGAGTTCACACAGCGATGTCATAACTGCAAACCCCACCCACCTTCATTTCAGAGTTGAGATGCCACTTGCGTAGGCCACCCAGATGGTAAGCTCAGACAGTCATCCAGATGTCTTTATCTAGTGGAGGCCAAACATCACTGAGACCACATCTGGATGTTTAGTGGGCCAATGACATTTTTATTTCCTGCTGTTTAAATAATAGATTTGGGGGATCTTGGAAACGTAGTCTTTATTTCCTCTTACCCCAGAGTTGCTCTGCTGCAGGAACACACTTTATGACAATCGGGTCAAATCAGGAGCTGCCAGAGAGCCACCCGTTTCTGGGCTGTTAATGATGGGAGGTCCTAAACTGACAGGCGGAGTCTGACGTCTAAACATCATGACTGTTATAAATCAGGAGGTGTCCAAACAACCTATGGAGCACCTGAAAGTTTCTATAATAACTTGTATTTTTTTTTTCAAGTGTTGAAAACTTCCTAGCAGTGTGGCTGGTTGCCTGGGCTACAGTGTTGTGTTGACAGCTCTGGTCCTTTTCCTGGCAGCCGAGGATCTGCACAGTGACCAATGAGAGGGGAGCATTCTGCTCTGAACTTTCCATTAGGCTGATGATTCACTTTGAAATCCACACTTTATGAATGCTGTGAATTCAATGTAATGTAGCTGTTGAGGTGTCTACATTCAAATTGGATTCCATTAACTTTACGGTGTGATTAAGTGTCTGAATCATCAGGACTTGGGATTGAATTTATGTGCCTTCTGCGAGCCCTTTTGTAGACTGGTAGTTTTGATGAGTGTAATTTGATGTATGGGATTGGGAGAAGAAACCTAAAAAGATATCACCTCAAATATAACAAGGATCTGAGAACCCAAATTTGAGCGTTGAGGTGGGTGGTCACTCTCAGATGTGCAGAGTGGAGCTACTCTTCAGCATGCATGCTTTTTTCTTTAAAGAACTTGATTTTTGGTGTTAGAAGGGACCTCTAAATTTGGCTTTCAAATTTTAAAGTACTGAACTATTAATTAGGGTGCTTCTTAAAAAAAACCGCCGATTTCAGATCGTGCCTTCTGATTCTGAAGGGCTGGAATGGGATGCAGGAATGGAATTATAGACCTCCCTGGGAGAAATGCTGACTTAGTTGTTTTGCATTTGGGGGAGTGACAGGCCTCATCCATGGCCTTCCTCACAGCTAGTGGTAAGAGAGTCAAGCCCAGAACTGGATCTCTACATGTTTCCTCAGGGGTCATTCATCACGTACTTAGTTCATGCTCATGCGAATAGACATTTATGACATGGAAATTATCGGTAGTAAGAAAGTGAAAAGAACATGGAGTGGCAGAGAGTGTGGCATATTGCAGTTTAGCAAAAATGAGTTCTGAAATCTCATTTGAAAATTTTAAGTTCTCCTTAACACATAGGGGTTAAATGGGAGATGCACAATGCTTCACATATTTGAGTCAATTTTAGGCAGTTGCTAAGATAGCAGTGTACAAAATATTTTTACTTTTGCATTTCCCTTTATAGATTTCTTTGGACTTAAATACACTGAAATTTTAATTTAAATTCTCCATGTATTTAAATTCCAGAATTGATGAAATTAAACACTTTTTCATTATTGCTGACAATTTGTACTTATTCTTTAATTCTTTGTGAATCATTTTTCAGATCCTTTGTGAACTTCTCTACTGAGTTGCTGGCTTTTTTTTTTCTGGTATTGTTTTTAAATAGATGTTTTTTATTAAAGTTATTAACTCCATGTCTGTCATACAATTCCCTGAAAGTGTTTTTCTGTTTTTTGTTTTATGTTTATTTATGGTTACTTTTCTTTTATATGGAGCAGTTTAAAATTTTTCTACAGAAACATTAAAATCCTTCCTTTTTTCTGTTCTTTGTGATTATGTTTCATCAGTTTTATTTGTTAAAGCTCTCCCTATTACAAGATCAGGAAAATAATTACTTATACTTTCTTATAGCTATTTTGTAGTTCTAATATTTACTGCTTTCACTTGTTGGTATGCTTTGTAAAATGTAACATACAAAATATAAATATATAACATATAAACATTATTCCTCAAATAGTTGTCCTAGCATCATTTCCTGTATATTACTTTCTAATTGGTTTGTAAAATACATGATAACTACCATTTATTATATACTTAGGTACAGTGCTAAATATATTTAATGAATTGTTCATTTTAATGCATATATATTTTATTTGCTTCTTACAACAACATTCTAGCAGTTATTTTAAATCCCCTTTTACAGATGAGCAAACAGAGGCTTAGATAGCTCAAGTTGCTTATCTATTAAGAGGCAGAGCTGAGAGGCAACCTCAGGATAGAGTGACTCCAAAACCCACAGACTCAGTCACCCAAATCAGTTTTACCATAAAACAAATTCTTAGTGTTAAGGTCATTTTAGGGTTTTGTATTCTGTTTCATTAACTGGGTTTCTATTTTTTGCACTAATATCATACTTTTAAGTATTTTAGCTTTATAATGTTTTTAAAACTGAAAGTGTCACACCTTATTACTCTTCAGCTTTTCAAATATTGAGCTCTCACTGGTTCAATATTCATGTTCACCTCAGACTAACATCAGCAAATACAAAAATACTTCCTGAGATTTTCAATGGAGTTACTTTTAAAACTTGACATCTTTCCTATATTTAAACTTTGCATCTAGCAACATGTCCTTTAGAAGAGTTTTATAATTTTCTTCAAACAGGTCCTTTACCTCTGCCACTTTAAGTATTCTGTATGTTTGTCACTCTTGTAAGAGATTTTTTTCCATTATATTTTCTAACCATTGTTAATTTATAGATAATCTATTTTTTTTTTTGAGATGGAGTCTCACTTTGTTGCCCAGGCTGGAGTGCAATGGAGCGATCTCAGCTCACTGCAACCTCCATCCACTGGGTTCAAGCAATTCTCCTGCCTCGGCCTCCTGGGTAGCTGGAATTAAGGGTGTGCGCCGCCATGCCTGGCTAATTTTTGTATTTTGGGTAGAGACAGGGTTTTGCCATGTTGGCCAGGCTGGTTGCGAACTCCTGACCTCAAGCAATCTGCCCATCTTGGCCTCCCAAAGTGTTGGGATTACAGGCGTGAGCCACCGACCAAGCCCGGCCAGATAATCTGTGTTTTAATATTTATTTTCTCATTTGACTTCTTACTGAAATTTTTAGAATGATTTTCTCATGGGTTTTCATTGTAGATAGTCTTACAGTCTACAAACAATAATGATTTTGGCTTTGTGTTAATTATACTTTTAAGTCCTACATGCTGTCTTACGGCAGTGGTAGAAAAATCAAAATACTAGTAGTGAAAACAGCCAACCAACCAGCGTATCAGTCTGCCTTCTGCACTTTCTTTCACGAGAGATTTACAAAGTACCTATTCTGCACCAGACACTGTGCTCAACCTTGGAGATAGAGCACCAAACCAGATAGAAACAGTTTCTGTCCTTCTAGAGCTACAGCCTGGGCTGGAGACAGACATTAAACATGGAATAATACAATTACTTCAAATCACAACCCTTATCTCATTCTTGATTTTAATGAGAATGCGTCTGGTGTTTCAATTTTTAGTCAATTTGAGATATTCTTTAAGATGTGTTCTTCTAAGACTAGTTTTCTAGTTTTTTAAAATAAAGTCAGTATGTCTCTTGAGTTTTAGGAAAAGTTTCTCAATGTTGCCTCCTTTCACCTGTTTTCAACTTCATGCATTGTATAAACAATAAACCTGAAGCTTAGTTGGGGAGATGTGACAGGCCCACCATCATGACATTGATTTTGACCGAATCGTTGCTGGAATCCATCTCTAGAATTTATCTCATTACTGCAAGGGCAATGTGTCTATTTACTGGATGTCACGAACCTGTCAATGTATCTAACTGAGATTGGAGGCTTTTCCAGAACAAGAACTGTTTCTGGGATGCTCTTTGGGCTTCCCTGGGTCAAAATAGTACCTGCTGCATTCCAATGATTGCTACTGGAAAAGGAGAATCTCCATGCTTCCAGTGGGTTGATCTGGAGGCTGGCAAATGACACTGAAGGCTGGGATGCAGCATACACCAGTCAGAAGCAGTGTTTAATTCTTCTTCTTCATAAAAAAGTCAATATAGAATGTATGAAAAACACAGAAAGATTTTTTAAAAATCACCTGTAGTTTCACCACTAAGAGATAACCCTCCAATTTGTTTGAATTCTTTTTCTTTGCCTATCAATGTTCCCGCACAAACACAAGTCATACTAAATGATAGATTTCACCCTTTTATCATTTGATAGTATATTATAAGCAATTTCCCAAATCTGTAATTGTCTTATTATTTTGTTTGTTTTGTTTCCTCCGTTTAGTGCTGTGCAGTGCTCTGGTGATTCATCTGTCTATTCATTTTGAAATAGTTCGAACAAATAAAGGAGCCTATGAGGACACCTTGAATAAAGACACTTAACTAAATCTGAAATAGCCACACTTGGTTGAATGAGTGATGACCATGTCATCAATATTTCAGCAGAAAGGAAATGGCAATAATAATTCAATATGAGGCCAGCACCCAAGAGCTGAATAGACTTGGTTTCAAAAATTTCTAGCTATTTTTCACAGACATGTTAGAATGCAGTAGCTTTTTCTATGACAATTATTTTTAAACCACACCCACACAGAGAGATAATAATTAGCACCAGTAGCATAATCTTTGAAAAAGAAGAAAATTTCTATCTGTCTGTCTATCTACCTATCTATTATCTATATCTAAATTTGGAAATGAAGAATGAAGTGAATGTTAGGTCATTCCCAGATATAAAATATTACAGAGGAAAGATCGCTTTGTGGAGTAGAAATGGCAATTACCTGCCCAATAGCTGTTCTTTTTTTTCTCTCTAACAGAATCCCAATTTTGTTCAAGTATTGGCTGACTGTGTTTTTCAGGGCCATCCTCTAGCCTTGGTTAGTAAATCTTAACTCACCTAAATCTATCATGACAATTCTACTTCACTTATCAATGTCTGGTTTAGGGTTCATCATGTGACACAATTCTGGCCAAAGGGACACAGAAAATTATCTTGGCAGGCTTTAGGAAGTTTTTCTTGTTCTTAAGAAGATATATAAAAGAGGAAAAAAATGTTTCTTAAAAAAATTTTTTTTGAGTATTTAGTCTTTTTGTGAGGATATTGCCGCCATTTTGGGACTATAAAGGAACAATACTGGGGACAAAAGCCAAGGTGCTGGTGAGGGCACCACAGATAAATGATCTGGGTCCTCCATGACGTCATGAAGGGTCTCTACATTTTTTTTTGTTGTTATTTTTTGAGCCATTTTGAGTTTAGCATTTTGCTTTCTTGCAGCCAAGAACATGCCAACTGATTCAGGTGGCACCCATCAGAAGTGAACAACTGGTGACTGGGCATGTTTGCAGGAGGGAAAAACAAAGTTCTGTTTCTCTTTCCAACTCTGTGTATGATCTGACTGTGCCTTTTATTTTAACCTATGGAACGGTCTACTATCTAAGCCAGATTAATACTTCAGAAATACATACTAGTGTTTAGAACTGGATATAGTTAATATCCATAGCAGCCAACACATCAATATTGGCTCTGCTAAGGGACTTAGACATGTTCTTGGAGTAGGTATTTAGTAAATAATTTTTAGTGAATTAAAGACTATAACAGCTGAAGAAATGACCTTGGCCTAAGGGGAAAATTACTAGAAAATTAATAATTTTGGGTCTTGTTTTTTACATTGCTTATTAGAGAAATCCCAAGCCAATCATAGACATTTTAAAAATTACTAGCCTCACTTAAAGGAGAAAGTAGTTAAGGTGTGGACCCTGGTAGAAAATTCCTAAGTGTGCAATTCATCATACTTGTGAGGCTCAGTGAATTATTTCATAGAATGTCAGTTTAGGAGGGACTGTGACCTTATATAAACTAAGAAGTAATTATATTATATAATAAAACTATAAGCAGGTCCCTAGTTAATGAATTTGCTAGTTGCTTTTTCCAGTTTATAGACATTGACCCATATGAGACATATTATGTATGCTAAACATAGAAAGACATATTGATTGAGTTAATTAGAACAGGCTAAGTTGTTGTAAAGAATGGACCTAAGAATGAAGTGGCTCTAAGAAGTGGAAGTTCATATTTATTGCTCATCAGACAGTCTGGATGTGTGCTCCAGGTTGGTGAGTTTCTCCTGTCAACGTGTTTATTCAGGAACCCAGGCTGATAAGTGCACTGTTACCTTCAAATTCTCATTGTCCTCAATGCTATGCAGCCAGCGGAAGAAGAGAGGAGAGAACATGGAGGAGGTGTTGCCTGGTCTTGAGCAAAGCCCTTAATATAGCCAATTTCACTTCTGCCCACATTCCACTGGGTAGAACTTCATCACATGGCCATACCTAACTGCAAAGGGATCTGGGAAATGGAGTCCAACCACATGGTTAGGGAGAATGGGAAAATGGATTTTGGTGGGCAGATTCTGACGCATATGTAGGGTAATAGAAAGAGCACTGGGTTGGAAAATATCCTAACTGGGGTGACCCCATCCTCCCAGGTCTCTTCTTCATTCTCCCTACTGCAGCTAGAGTAATCTTTGCATAGTGCAAAATGCCTGTCCTTCACCAACCACCTCCAAGTTCTGCTTAAAATCTTTTAATAACTTCTGATTGTATTTAGGACAAAGACAAAACTCTTTATTCTGACTTACAAGGTTTTGCATTATCTAATCTCCACTTATATTCATCCTCAACTTTGAAAAATGCTCTTTCTCACTTAGAGACTTCAGCCACACAGGCCTCCTTTCACACCCTCTGCCTTCCATATTTTATTTCCACAGGGATTTGCACTTGCTGTTCCCTTTGCTTAACAACTTTCTCCTCTCCTTGCTTAACGAGTGCTCAATTCATCCTCGACATGTGACTCTTCAGTAGAACCTTCCTTGATTAGGTCAAATTTATCTATGTAAGCTCTCGTTGCAGGGTATACCTTTTTTCATAGAATGCGTTATAGCTTTTTAAAAAATAATTGTTTATGTGATTGATTAAAATCTACCTCTCCCAGTAGACTATAAACTCCATGAGGCAGTGGTTTTATCTGTTTTTGCTGATGTATGCTTAGCATAGCTTCTGACACACAGAAGATACCCAGTAAACATTTGTTGAATATAACCATGTTTGAATGAATGAATCATAATGTGGATGCTAGTTTGGACTTTGTCATAAATTACTTGTGTTATTACAGTGTCTTTTCACTTTCCTGGCCCTCAGGAAAAGTGAGGGTTATTGTGAAAGGGTTAAACTAGAAGATGTTTAGGACTTTTACCACCATGGTCTTGTGGTAGTACTATTTTTAAATCGAATCTTGTTGGTCATTGCTTTTGTTCGATCATTCAGTTATGCATACTAAGCAAATGCAACAATTCTGGGTCTGGCAAAATGGAGTGAGAACACTTTTTATTTGGAATTTTTGACTATTACAAATTCAATGCAAATTTTAAATTTATTCTAATCCATAAAGTCCAATAACAATGCAAAAAGGGACTGGATAGAGTTAATGAAAAATAATAATATCAATTTTTATACTAAAAAAGGAAAGAAAAATCTATATTTTGTTGGTCATTGTAACAGTTTAACTCACGCGTGAGGTTGGAAGATGAGTACTGTTACTTTTATTCTGGTTGAATTTGGGCCTTGGTTTTATGAAAGCTATCCATGTATTGACAATGCATTAATATAAAATGTCATTCGTATTAAAAACGGGTTACTTTTTCCTCTTTTTGATTTTGAGATGAATATTCAATGAAAATATTAATAACCAGGCTATTTTGATCTCTTTTTTTGGTGATAGGATGGCAGGTGATATGATTATTACCAAGCTTGATTTTAAGTAGCTGGATAGCATTTCTTTATTTGTTTATGTATTTATTGTGTTTTCCATGTTATATAAAACAAGGACTGCTCATTTAGAGAAGTCTTAGCAGAATCTAAAGAAGTCTTACCTCATTGTGAGCTACTTGAGAGACTGGGGCCATTCTATAGATGGTTGATCTCTCTCTCTCTCTCTCTCTCTCTCTCTCTTTTTGTTTGAGAGATGGGGGTCTCACTCTGTCCCCCAGGCTGGAATGCAGTGGTGCAATCATAGCTTACTGCAGCCTCAAATTCCTAGGCTCAAATGATCCTCCTACTTCAGCCTCCCAAGTAGCTGGGACTACAGGCATGTGCCACCAGGCATGACTAATTTTTAAAAGTTTCTTTTGTAGAGACGAGGGTCTCTCTATGTTGCCCAGGCTGGTCTTGAATTCCTGGCCTAAAGCAATTCTCCTGCCTTGGCCTCCCAAAGTGTTGGGATTACAGGTGAGCCACTGTACCCAGCCTGGTTGATCTCTCTATTTAAGATTAGCTGATAGAACATATTATGATGTTGTGTTATACAATGAGTTTGGTACTAAAAGAAATCAATGTACTCTGCTTTTATAAAGTATGCATATTTTTGGAAAGTTTCGAATTCTACTATGGAAGTAAGAAGGTATGAAGAGGCCCAGAACAGATGAAAATTACAATTACCCTTTTAAAATGGGATATATTATTTTCTATTTTTTCTGAGTATATTTTTTCTAATTTGCAAGATGACTATATTTGATTTTTCATGTGACATTTACAAGGGGGTATCATTTTATTAATAGTGACATCTGACTGTGGGCATTTTTTCTTCTAATTAATTTTGTTTTGACTGAGATTCTTTTTAAAAAATTAATAGATTTTATTCTTTTAAAACAGTTTTAGATTTTTTTAGATAAGTTGTAGATTTGTAGAATAATTGAGCAGATAGTACAGAATTCCCCTATGCTGTCCCCACTCCACCACTGCACACAGTTTCCTGTTAGTATTATTATTAATCTTACATTAGTATAGTACATTTGGTGCAACTGATGAACTACTGTTGACACATTTTTATTAATTGAGTTTCATAGTTTATTCATATTTTTTAAGATTTCCCTTTTCTGTTCCAGAATCCCATCCAGGATACCTTACTACAATTTAGTTGTCATTCTCTTTACGCTCCTCTTGGCTGTGACATTTTCTTACACTTTCCTTGTTTTGATGATTTTGGCAGTTTTGAGGAGTACTAATCAGGTGTAGACTGTTCCTTCATTGGAATTTGCCTGATGTTTTCTTCATGATTAGACTGGGGTTTTAAGTTTTTGGCATGAAGATCACAGAGATCTTCACCATTTTCACCTCATATCAAGGGTACATGCATTAACATGATTTACTGACTGTTGATGTTGACCTTGATCACCTGGCTGAAGCAGTGTTTGTCAGGTTTCTCAACTATGAAAGCATTACTTTTTCCATACTATATTCTTTGGAAGTCTCTATGTACAGCCCATACATCAGTGGAGTTATATTCCTCCTCCTTTGAGTGGAGTATCCACATAATTTATTTGGAATTCTGCAAAGAAGATTTGGACCAAAATTATTTTAAATAGGTGGGTTTATCTGGGTTTGAGGATTATCCTTCTAAGCATTTTGTGGTTATAATTCTGCATGTTCTTTTGAAAAAGAACATTCACTTGTGTGTCATCTGTCTCTAGATTATAAACGTCATTAATTCCATGGACTCCCTCAAGTCAAGGACCTTAATTGTCTTCTTTCATTCTGCTACTTAGAAAGCCCAGAATAAATTACAAGCTAGATTAAAAGGAAGAAACAAACACCAAAATGACCATCGAAGACATTTTCAATGATCATTCTCTGAAGCTAAAAATTATATTAACATAAAACACTTTGGCAGCTCTGACAAATAAAATACGATAAACCAATCTTCTTCACTGCAGGTTCTTCTGTGAAAAGGAAAGTCATCCTGAAAGCGAAAGGAATATTTAGTATTCTCTCTTTGGTTTGGAATTACTTTGATCTGGATGGAATTATTTTGATCTGGATTCATCTTTCTTTGGAAACTTAAATTAATAGGTATTATGGCTGTCATGAGGGGGTCTTGACTTCTCTTATTTAACAGATGAATGTCCAGGAAACAAATGACTTTCATGTCCAGAAGAGGGACGTCTTCCAGAGGCTGAAATTTGAGATGTCAGAAGTATTTCTCCTCTACAATTCTTGGGAAAAGGAGCACATTTATTCTCTAGGGGAACTGAAGCATAATGAAATGCAATCTAAGAACATGCAAACTTATTATCTACCAGGATGATTGAATGGTTCCAATCAAATGAAGGATAGAAATAGAGGCTTTATATTCAGATTTTGGAAAAACGACTCCACAGTTATATTTAGGCACAATAGTGCCTGCAAATACCTGAAATAGTGGTAGTCTGTGGCTTGTTTATAACATAATGAATATATTTGCTCTTTGAAACTTATCATGGGATCTATGTAAAAAGCTTTCCAAATTATTCCTGCAAATGGAAGAAACATACTTTATTGTGGATGACAAGAGAAAAGCTTCTCCTAAGTGATAGGTTGGTATTATTTTTAAATTGGCTCTTCAGAGGGCAACCGTTATGCCAAAGACTACTTGGAGTAGGTGGGCTCTGTCACTTTAAAAAAGTCAAACATTTTCTTTATTTCTCCCTCTCTTAGAAACTGCTATGAAGTGGTGCTATGGCATCATTAGCAGTAGGACTCTTTTTATAAGCATATTCCCTTTTCCAGGTCTCCATAGATAGAAGTCTTGGTACTAGAGAGATGACCTTTTTAAAAACATAAATCTGATGTCACTTGCTACTTAACATTTGTCAACAATGAGTCATTGTTTGTAAGTTAAAAATCTGTGCCCAGGTGCGGTGGCTCATGCCTGTAATCCCAGCACTTTGGGAGGCTGAGGCGGACAGATCACGAGGTCAGGAGATCTAGACCATCCTGGCTAACACGGTGAAACCCTGTCTCTACTAAAAACACAAAAAAATTAGCTGGGCGTGGTGGCGGGCGCCTGTAGTCCCAGCTACTCAGGAGGCTGAGGCAGGAGAATGGCGTGAACCCAGGAGGCAGAGCTTGCAGTGAGCCGAGATGGCGCCACTGCACTCCAGCCTGGGCAACAGTGAGACTCCGTCTCGAAATAAATAAATAAATAAATAAAATAAAAATAAAAAATAAAAATAAAAATCTGTAATGTGGTCCACAACCCCACAAGAGCGTTGGCTCTGGACAATTGTTCAGCTTCAGCTTGTGTCCCAAGGACTTGGCACATGCCTCCTTCTGTCAGAAACACATCTTCCTTCACCTTCCCTCTGGTTAAATTTTACTTCTTGGGCCCAGCCCTGAAGTTACCCATAGGAAGCTTCTCTGACCTCTTAGATGCCACCAAGCTCCTTTGCCTTATATTCTCCTAACTCCCTGAGCTTGTCTTTACCACAGTTACTATTAACTGCCCCCACTAAATTATTAGGGCAGATACCATGTCTATTTGGCTCACCACTAAATGCCCAGGCACATAGAAGGTGCTCAACAAATACATAATACATGAATAGATGAATGGAAATGAGTTATATATTCTATCCTTGGATACATTTTCCAAAAACTTAATACGCTCATTAGCATAAGCAAGTTTGTTCCCTTATTATAGTAATAAGGGAACAACAACAAACTTGCTTATTCTAATAATATTATTATATAATAAGGAAAAGGAAAGGTTAGCTTTCCCTTGATTTCATGTCAACTGTGAGATGGCCAGATGAAGATAAAGGTTAAGCACGTGGGTTTTGTGATCGTACAGGCCCAAGTTCCAAAGTTAATTCTACCACCTACTGGCAGTACGATCATGGAGAGTTACCTAAACTTTCTCTGTATTCCAGTTTCGTCATCTGTAAAATAGGTCAGACTTGGTTTGGAAGCCCCGTCCCACCAATTATTAAATGTGTAACTTGGTTTAGGTTAATAATCCCTCTAAGCTTCAGGCTCCATAAGTATAAATTGAGGCTAACTATTAAAGGCTAATAGTATCTACCTATCATCTCTCTCTCTCTCTCTCTCTCTGTCTCTCTCTCTCTCTCGGTTATTAGGAAGACTAAATGAATATAGTCTTCCTAATAACCATAATATATATATTATCATCACACATTATATATGTTACATGAATATATGTATATATTTTCTTATAAACATATGAAAAGGTGTTCAACCCATGTGGAGTAAAACAATAAAAGCAAATTAAAGCAGTAGCGTGACATTATTTTCTATCAGAATATCAAAGACAAAAAATTGACAAATGTACGTTGTTGGTAAAATGTAGAGAAAGAGGTATTCTTATACACTGTTGGTGGACATACAAAATGGTGAAATATCTTTGACAATATCTAAGAATATTGGAATGCACATACAACTGGACCTAGGAATTCCACTTCTAGAGTTTTGACCTACAGGTATAATCATACACATTCACAAAGATGTGTGCACAAGGGTGGCGATACAGCATGGTGATAACAAACTGCTGGAAACAAAAAAGTTCAGCAGGAGGACCCATCAAAAAATCATGAAACTGATAAATATTACATGGTTGTTAAAATGTACTGATAGGGAATTATCTCTCAGATATATTACTTGATGAAAAAGGAATGTAAACAGCAATATTAATTGTGTAAAAAAAGACCACTTATGCATGTATCCAATTGTTTGGGCAAAAAACACTTTTGAAAGTTGTGGTTGCTCTTGCTCCTATTATCATTCTGAAGGTTGGGTTGCCAGAGAGATCCCTGGGCTCCTCCACCATGGAAAATATAGGAGATCAGAGTGGCAGGGTGGCTACCATGGGATGACTTCAACAGAGGGAGAGGACATGCTGCCCCACAGGTGCCAGTGGAGAGACAGAGAAGGCTCGGAATTCTGGCAGACAGCCTAATCAAGCAACTGGGCAATGGGCAATGGGTATTAGGGATGGGCAGTGGCATATTGAGTCCTCATAACCACTTCAAAAATAAGTGTTACTTCCATTTAATAGATGAGCAAATAGAAGTTGAGTAGCCTGTCCAAGGTCACACACTCACCAGTGTGAAGCCAATATCACACTGTGGGAATCTCAGTCTAGAGACCACAGCTTTAAGCACACTTACATATATTGTCTCTATATAGTGTTTAGGCATCCTAGTGCTATTTTGACTCAGTCTTAGAGTCCTGATACTTCTGACTGATACCCTTGCTCAAGTAAGCACTCTTTATTAGAAATGCAGGTCTACTCTGTGCCAACAATTGCACTTGAAGCTGTTTTTGGTGACTTTTGGAAGCTCCTTTATTCCACATTTGCTGTCTCCCCAGTTTCAGTTTGCTCTGGAGAAAACACTGCTTGATGGAATCCAGACTTCATGAGCCCTCCTACTGATCTGCAGCCATCAACGTTTTCATTCAGGAACGACAGCTCAGAGAAGAAACACATCTCCAGACCTTTTAGTTGTGGAACTACAGGAAAAATAAACGTTGTTTTACCTCAAGGGGTACTCTTACTTTACTGATCAGTGTAGTTAGAAAATTACCAAATGCTGTCAGATCTGCCTGTGCCCCCAGTGAATATATTTTGGGCAGTTTCTTTGAACTGATGGAGAAAGTAGGGTTAAAGATGATATCCAATCAAGTGTCACCCAGATCCAAGTACTGTATAGCCTGGAAAATTTTTGAAGAAACTGCTACCTCCTAGCAATGCTCTCCATTCCAGTAAACTCTGAAGTATAAGAACTTTGGAAAAGAGTTTGGTAGTAATTAATTAATTTGTCCAACTGGGGACAATCAGCTGGCAAATTGATATTTTTCTTTTGAAATTATATTTTAGTAAAGGTATTTAAAGACTTGAGATTTTAAAAAATCATTCCACTTCAATATAATGGCTAATTCTGGGAACTCTATGAGTTTGATTTGTATTTAAGATTTTTACAATCTATTTATAGGTTGGTCTTTAATAACCATTTATACATTGCTTCTTTTTATATAGGTCATGTATTCTCCTGGGAGAGTAACAAGATTAGAAATAACAAATACAGTACAGAATAAATTAAAGTGCTTCAAACTGCATTATATAATTTCAGAAAATTGGTTTCACACTGAAACGTTTAAATAAGAAAACCAAATGACTTCAGTAAAAAAAAAAACCTCATATGTGCATTTGAATTGCTATTGTTTAACAAATTTTATCCTCAATAGTGTGGTACTGGTATGTTTTCACAGTGTTCCAGTAACGTGGCAGTCCGTTTGGGTCAAAATGGATGAAGTTATTATCATCTTTCTTTATTTCTGGTTATTTAAAAAGTTGACTTCATTCTCCTTGAAGATGAATAGCATTTATTAGTCAAAACGTCAAAGGACTATCATAAAAGTAATTGTATTTTTATATATAATTCTCCAAACTTGTATACAAAATGTTCTCATTACACTTGGTGCAATAAATTCAGAGGCTGTTATGGGATGGGAGATAGCAAAATTGGGACCAATACTTTTCTAATTACTTAGGAAAATAAAAAGTGGGGCTTGGTTTTCCTTTCACAACTAGGTGATGGAGACACGACGCTCCAGAGAGTCTATTATTCTGGCTGGTTTTGTTTGTTTCTGTGAAGTTTAGCATCACTCTCCTTGTACCGAGTCCTTAGGCCTTTTTCAATTTTTCTATTCGTGCATTAAAGACCTCTTCCTGTATTTGCAGTTTTTCGTTTATCTCGGTCTGTGAAGACAATCATAAAAAACGTGGTTATGATGGAGCTATCTTTTGCTGCACATTGTCTTTGTGGTTTTGACATACTATAGTGCCTAAAGACAGACATTATCCCTCACACACCTTCCTGTTTTGCAGACATAGCTGTGTTTCAGCCTGTAGTGATGTGATAACACTTTATCATATTTCTCTGCACATTTCCAATGTATAGCATGTCTGCTATGAACAGGAAGTGGTATTTGGACAGCCATTTTTCACATAGCCTTGTGTTGGAAGATAGGATAATTTATCTGTATTTTCAGACAGACTTTACCAATAAGCACCGAATCAGAATAACTGCTTTGGGCTCAGTTATTGCAGTGCTGTGGGTCCCTCCACCATCTGCAATGGATGTCTGTGTCTCCTGTGTAATACATTCTAAATGAGATCCCAGGAAGCTTCTGTTGTGAAATAACAACACAAATAACCTTACAATTAGAACAACTCCCATAATTAAGAGTATTCATCATACATTAGAACTCTTGGAATGATGCCACTTTCTGATATATTTTTGGTAAAAAAAGTAAGCAATTGCTCTCAGGTTTTGTGATTGCCGAGGTGGTGATAGCATTTTGCCTCTGGCAGATCTTCTGTGGACTCACATTGCTACCTGCACAATTCCATAAATACGTTCACATTATCTGAACATTAGTAGCCCTGGAAATGTCTTCCCTTTTTCACAAGGGATAATAAAATTACGTACCGAAAAAGCAGTGATGGTTGACGTGGCAAAATTGATGTTTTTGTTGTTGTTTAGGTGATTTTTAAAATGTCTACCACTGTATAAGGAGTAGCTTATACACATATGTGTTAATAAATTCAAAGTTTAGATTTCTAATAGCTATAACATTATTTGAGGGCTTCAGGGTAACTGTACTTTGCAAACCTTTTATTATTTTAATTTAGATAGAAGACATTTAAAAAAATCAAATACTGTTTTACGCCCAGATATAATTTTTCATATTTATTTACAAGAGTGTAACTATAACAGATAGTTGTGACATGTCCATGCTGCCTTATCTGATGAGATTTGATTTCACCTCACAGTAAGATTTGATATTTCTGGAAAGATCGTATGTGTGCCAACAATTCTGGGTTCAGAATTCACATAAGTATCAGTCTCTTCTGGTTCAAGCTTTAGTAAACTTTGGCATCAAGCTCCGGCCTCTGGTTTCTTATCTTTTCCTTTCTTGGTGGTTGGGTGGAGGAGGCAAGGAGGGATGGAGCGGTCCTCCAGGTCACAGAGGAACTCTTCCTTTAGGATGCACTGACTCTAAAGAAATCATCATCTATGCATGATTTTAGGTAGGGTCGAAAGAAGCACTGGTCTTGGACTGGGAAGATCTAGGTACTAGTTCAGCTACGTCACCTTAGGTAAGTCATTTCACCACCTGGATTTTAGCTCTTACCTTAAAAATTAAGTAGGGGAATAGGATTATGTTAATATCACACTTCAGTTTTTGAATTCGTAATTCCAACTTCCAATTTTGTGATATACTTCACCAATGTTATCTTTCATTGTTATGATGTCATGAAATACTTAAAAATCTGTTACTCCTGCCTTATTAAAATAAATTTATGGCATACAACATATTGGACCACATAGGGATTAAAATGGTTTGAAATAATTTTACCACAATTTCAAAGGATTGGGAAGAATTGCTCCACTCAAACAATCGATTCTTCCCACTTTCAATTAATGTCCCTCTATGCCCACCAGTAATCTCATTTCTTTTCAGCTAAGGATTGATGTGCTTATCATCTACCAGTTTCTGTTTCACTACCACATAGGGATTTTACGTTCACTTGGAGGCCTTTCTGGTATTTTACTGAGACAGAATTTATCAAAACAAGTGTAGGCCTTGGGAAAAGGTTCATGAAGGTGCACCTAAGAGAGTGGCATACTGACAGAGGTGAGTAATGTCTCAGATCTCCAGACCTTAGGCTTAGTACTTTAGTTCAGTCACAACCAGCAGAGTTTGGATCTAAAGGCTCCAGTCTAGTCAAGAACAGGCTGTCATTAGCCGTGTTTCCTTGTCATTCTTCAGAACTTTGCTGAACAGACAAGCAATCCTGCAAATACTATGGTTGGGTCTGGTTCTATTTTTTTTTTAAGGAAAAAAAATAGGTTCAATAGTCTCTCATTGACCACTTCTTTGAGATGATCTCATGCTCAGCTTTTCTAACCTGGAAAATTCAAGTTGACCTAAAAACATCTAGGGTCCCAAGATGGCAAACTTCCCTCAAAGTTTTTACATTATATTACCCTATTGCTTCCACAGGGCCAACAGCCAACATGTAATGTAAGAATTTAGTGTTAGCATTCATATTTCTCTGAAATGTAATTCTTTAAATATATTTAAGTTTGCTCCATTGGGTATAATTTTTATTACACAACTCAGGGCCAAAATAATTTCATTTTGAATGTATCTTTAAAATTAAAATACCTAAACTATACAGGCTTAAAATGTTTGCTCTATTCAGTATAATTTTAATTAACATCTCAGGGCCAAGATAACTTCATTCTTAATAAATCTCTAAAACCATAAAGTGAGTCAATGGGAAAATAAGTGAATTAACATAAAAAACTTATGGATTCATACTACATTTTCAGAAATTTCTGTATTAGAGAAGGTAAAATATGCCTGAAACCACATAGAAAAGGAGTTTTGAAAAAAACTGTACTTAAAACATGAATTATTTACTGCCTTTTTTTTTGCAAAAATTGTAATAACAGTATGACTTTTAAACAAAATAGGAGAAAAAAATCTGTGAGAAAATTTAAAACATCTTACGAGTAGTGATTCATTAAATGTTCCTACAGCAGGTCGGTGTGTTCAAATAGCATATATACACTGACCACTGACACATAGCTACCTTTGAAAAGGGATATGGCAGTTCTTAGAGCCAGGAACACTGGAAGGCAGGTTTTAGAAGTGGAAAATAACCTACACATCTAAAATAGGAGGAGGAATTTAGGTAAGCAGAGAGTAATTACCCAACTTGGAATTTGACCAAGACACAAGGGTAAACATGGAAAAAGTGCCACACCACGGGAGTATTAAAATCCAGAGTAGTCTGGTTGTGATATTAGAAGTTATGTGGTTTTTGTGGATAACGCTGGAATTAGAACTAGAACCCAGGTCACAGCTCCCATTCAGGGTCTTTTATCAGTTGTCAACCCTGGGAACTCTGGACAAATAACTTAAGTCTTTCTGTGTCCCATTTTTCAATTTATCAGGGGAAGTGCCTGCCTAACTCACATGGAGTTTACTAGGATTACTGATAGAAAATACATAAAGGGGCTTGCCATCTTGAGCCATTGTATAAATCCACATCATCATGCTATTTCATTGAAAAATTGGCAGTAATTTGGCCCAGGCTGATGTCTACAAATCCACTTACTATGGAAATGATTGTGGCACCTAGCGGTTCTGCATCCCTGTCCTCTGGTCCACATCCTCTCCATGCCTAATTACATTTAGGTGAGCAAGCTATTGAACTTCCAGGATGGCTTCAGGCCAATGGGAAGATAACATACAGACACATAGCTATCATATAGAATAGGGGTATAAATGCTGCAGGCTGTAATATTTAAAATAATTTCAATGAATAGTTAAAACATACTGTTCACTGCATGGAACACAGCTTTGGTAAAGACATTTTCAATTTTTTGGGCCTGCAAACAATTCAGTTACTGTCTAGTAGTTCCTCGGCAATAATTTCAGAGCTGTAGGATTGCAAAGGAGCCCAGAGCCATGATTATACATAAACTATATTTAGATGAAATGTTATCAGATCTAAAAAGGAGATATGTTCTGAACTCAGCTTAATTCAACTGCTCTCTGCCCTTCTACACAATAACCAGTTATTACATTCATGAAGTTGTTAACAATAAAGCTTTGTGTAAAACGTGTTCTTCCACTATTTCTGGTAAACACTAAACACCCCTTATTAAGCTGAGGACTTTGGCTGAGTCTGTTGGCACCAAATCATTAAATGTTCGTGTAAATAGTGCAATAACATTTGATGATTAAACAAGTAACAAGGTATGCTTATGCCAAGCTAATCTTTTGCTCTTTTTAAATTAGTTGTTAATACAGTGGGCTTTTAATATATGGTCTCATGTTCAGATGACAACTAAATCTTCTCCTGAGATGCATTAATATTTTAAATATGCACTAGGTTGCCCTCCTGATTTATAGCCATTTCTAAATAAATTGCAAATGTACTCAAAATATACATTTTACTTATTTAATCATTTGGCCTGAAAAATTATGTGAATTCCTGTAAGTCTTTGAGTTGAGGTAGAAATGGCTGTTTGTTTTTTGAACAGAATGAGATGAGAAAGAATTAAGCATAAACCTAAGCCAGTTAATAAATCACTGGCAGCTGCTATTCATACGGCTGCTGCCATCACCATGTTCATGTAGTTATTGGTGTAAACTGCTTAGCCATTAATGATAGGTCAAAAGGAACAAACTGTCTGAGAGGCAGTTCAAAGATCTGAAAGCCTGTAGAAATTTGGTGAGAAGACTTAGCTGAGGATTAAGGTTTGATCTTCAGTGTTTACCGTTCAGAAATGCATTCCAATTCCTTTTGCATAAGCAACGTTTACAGTTTGACAAGATATGAAGCCTTTACCATGTTATTTTTTGGGTTTTGTTGTTGATTTTTTTAACTGATAACATGCACCACACTAGATGCTGTTGGAAAATCTATTTTGTGATCTTACTGAATCTCTGATGACTCAACTGAGAATTATGTGAAGCTGTTAAATTGAACTTCGTCATAAGCATCGCTCATGCTGGCAGTGTGGGGAGTGTTTATAGACATTAAAGTTAAGGTTGGCTAATTAACCAGTAATAAAGTAAGTGAGCATACCATCAATACTGAGTACCTGAATGCCGATTAAAATGTCGTCTGTGACTTGATCCAGCACTGATTTTACATCTTCAATGGTGAAACCAACTAAAGGATCCATGTCTGAGGTGTCAGTTTCTGGCTGAGACTCTTCAGGGCCTTGTTCTTGATCCACCCTCTAGAATATTGAAAGTAAATAGCACTCGGGTGATTTCTAGAGCATTTGGTGATTTATATGGAACCTAAAACTTCTTGTTTTAAATTTATTTTATTTTACTTTAAGTTCCAGGATACAAGTGCAAAATGTGTAGGTTTGTTACATAGGTATACGTGTGCCATGGTGGTTTTCTGCACCTATCAACCTGTCATCTAGGTTTTAAGGCCCGCATGCATTAGCTATTTTTCCTGATGTTCTCCATTCCCTTCCTTGCCCACCCTCCAAATGGCCCAGATGTGTGTTGTTCTCCTCCCTGTGTCCATGTGTTCTCATTGGAACCTCAAATTTCTATTGGATACTTTTCTAGCAGAAACAATGTCAATCTGGGGGGAGATTTTGATATGATGTTACTCTGTATTTATATTCCTGCTCATGAGGGTTATGACAGATCAACTCATGGTACCAATGTGGTGCCCAGGGGAAAGTGAAGGTGGAGATTAGGAAGGGTAGGGTGGAAAAGATTACAATTGCTGAACTACCATCAGCGGACTCATCTTTGAATCAACACTTAGAGAAATATTTGTATTTGGTTGGGAAAAATCAGAGGCAAAGAAAATGAAGAAAACATTTAGTTCGTTTCCTCCCACCCCAAGAGAATATAATATGAGGTAGGGTGAATGAAAAGACAAAAAGAAATATACCTTCATTTCTGTATCCAGTATTGTGGGGGGCTCTATGAATGGTGAATAAATATCAAATGAGATTCCTTCTTCCAGAGGATTTGGGAAAGGGCCACATGCAGACTTGACAACCTCTATCACTTGCTGATGGGAAGAGAAAAGTTGAATTATGACAGAGCCTTTGGTGAGCAACCACAGTTTTGGTCAGTTCCGTTATATATGTACCATAGTTCCAAGTCTGTTATCTTTCAAGTGCCACCTCCTTTGAATTTTTGATGCCATTGCCCTTTTTGTCCTCTAGTGCTTTTTGAGCTCCATTTCTCAAAATTAACACTTTGTTTTCCCACTGTCTCATTTCCTTTCTATACTCTGTGGTTTAGGATTTCATGTAGTATCTCCTTGTTCTTAACTGTTTTGTGCTTCAGTATCCCCCTTCTCCTGACTACAAGCCCTCTGTAGGTGGAGAACCAAGTTTTAGATGCTCTGTGTATCTTCTCTAGTTCTGGCAGAGGATTAGGTGTTTAATACACTTAATGTCATCCTGATGGGGACTGCTATTACTCGGCAGAATGTAGCTGCTGAAGTGGCCATCAAGAACTTGGTGATGAAGACAATAAGGGCTGCAAAGATTAATATATGAAGCCAGTAGATCAGGAAGGAGATTTGTCAAAAACACACAGGGCAAGGCAAGACTTCACTATGAGTATTTAACAATTCTTTAGCAACAGCGTGCCACTCAGAAGGAGGCTGATGGTTAACACTGGAAATGAAGGAAAAGGAGAGTCAAGGAAGCCAACTTTGGCAGTGCTCATCTCACTCTGACTCGGGGGAGGGAAAGGGGAGATGAGGGTATTAATAACATTAAACATTTGATTCATTTAATTAGTTGTTCTAATTCCATGTTTAATAAGCAACATTTGATTATAATTTCAATTCCCATCCCAATTGATCTGTAGAGACGTGCCCACTTGAGGGTTCTCGTTTTCATGCCTACTACATGCCTCATTGTAAACTGATGAATTGTTTTGCTTTATAGGAGCTTGTTATTGTGGCCCAGGGATGAAGCCACCCACAGTATGCTGACAAAGTCAGGCCCTGAGATTAGAGCTTCAAACATAAGTTTGAAGACAAAATTTTGAAAATGCATAAATTCACGAAATAATTATCATCCTGTGAAGCCTGAAAAAAACCCAATGAAATAATAGTGCATTCATTTTTAATGTCTCTACAATATTTCAAATAAATATGTTACATGTCATCATTTAAATATTAATGTTTTTGATTTAGATAGGTTTTGAAATGCGCTGGAAGCTAAGGTTTGTTTTTGGTCTTACAAATGCTTATGTGTTTTGCATTGAATTAATATTATTAATTTTAACTTGATTTTATACAAAGTTGTCGCTTAGTGTAAATATATAGAAGCCCCAACGTGTCCTAACTTTATAGGCAAAAAGATTTGGAAACCAAGAGGTTACATGATTGGCCTAAGGTCAAATAATTACTTCTTGACAGGGCTGGGAATTAAACCCTGGTGTGCTGACTTCTTGTCCTTTGTGGTTTTCAGTAAACTGTAATACGTCATTAAGTTGCCATATTTGGAAATTATTGCTATTATCAAGCACTTAATTTTTATTCTGTTAGGTGACATCATTCCAGATTGTTTATCTTAAGTCAACTAAATGTTAATCAAAATAGAATATTGAGAAAACATATCAGAACAGTTCTTTTCTCTTATGCACTTCCACGAGCCATTGCATTTTTCCTAAATGGGGCATACAAGAATTTCATCTTCCCACGAAATGATTTGTACCTTTTTTCAGCACTCTTGTTTTTCATCCTTCCTTTACCTTCTATTGCTCTTTATTTTACCAAGCTAGGGAAAGGAGACAGCTAAACATATTTTAGCAGCCTCTGAAACATTATAGGTAAAATAAATAAGCTGCACATGGGAATCAGAGACAAGGGAAGATGATGAGGTATTTACTTAGTGGTATAGACTTTAATATACACCAAGGAACAGGAAGTTTGGAGTGGGGGTGGTGGGGATGAGTGAGACATTGAAAAGAAGAGAGAAAGGAATTGAATGGAGTCTACTGAATTTACCGCAGGCACTGAGATAATCTGCAAGGTAAAAGTGTTGTTTTTAATGCAGTAGAATTTTTTCTGGTCTACTGTCACCATATTTGTCTTGTTGCTAAGCTTGGCCATACACAGGCTAGGCCTTCCTGCTCACTTGCCCTCACCCCCTGTGGAAGTTCTCAATAGGTTGCCTCTCTAGCCTGGTAGTAGCAGATTCTACCACTGGCCCTTTTCTACTTGTACCCATTTCCCCATCACATTATACACTTAAATGTAAGCAGGTATTTGTGTCCAATTCTCTCATTTCTTTCCCTCACATCCCTGTCCTCTGGATTTCTTTATAAGGCTCATCTGAATGACTCACCAACTACCCAGTTTCCTGGTCTTTGGCACTGTGTGTGTGTGTGTGTGTCTGTGTGTCTGTGTGTGTGTGTGTACTGGGCACACACTTGGAAACTTGGAACTTCCCAGCTTCCACATCATCATTTCTTTGGTGGAGTGAAACTCCCAAGAACCTGAAGTTCTGACTGAGAGTTGAGCTTTTCTTTGCCTTGATTTTTATGAGTGTAGCCCATATAACTATTAATTTGATTTAATTGGTGCACAAAAACTGGGGGGTGAGAATTTCTTTTCTTCAGGGTGTTTTGCATACTATTAGTGAACCAAACCCTAGCTCAGTTTTTCTCTTTTATGAAGAATTACACTTAGCTGTGTTAGTGAGATACTGCAAGGGAAAGAAATGTCCCAATTTCAGATGAGGGTAAATATAAAGTCTTTTCATTAATAATAGTAAAGTACATTATCAAATATATGGTTTGAAATAAACATAATGCCCAGAAGCATCACAGTGATTTTTTTCACATTAAAATGGTAGCCTTTTTAAAAAGAAAGTTTAAGGAAAATTAGAATCAATAATTGTGGTGAGAGCCCAGAGCCAGAAAATACGTTTAAATGAAACCGTCTGATGCAATAGTTTCTTTAAAAAATACAATTAGGCCTTTGTATTTTTTTTTTTAACAAAACCTCATGTTTTACAACATCACTGGTTCTGTAATAAAATCTATTTAAAAACAGAGAGACATGGTCAGCTTTATTAAGTTAGATTTTCTGAAAGAACGTTATAATTTCCTCAAGTCTATGAATAGTTGAAACAAATTAAATAAAGCTAGTTTTATAACTATTTTTATACATTCCTGTAGAATTGTAATTGTCTCATTTTTTTTCCTCAAAAGTCTAATATGTTACCTCTTAAATCTGGAAAAATAAGAACAGAAAAGGATCAAGAATGTTTATTAAAAAAACACTCCTATTTGGTACCCTGGTTTAGCAACCTCCCTTTTTCTATATGAGAATAGCACCCATAATCTTCAGATCAGGAAACAAAGGGAAGGCCTTTAAGTGAGTTGCCTGAGGCCTAATGCTGAGATTAAAAATCAGGAGTTTCTGATTATACACATACATCCATTTGGCCAAATGATTGGTTTTGCTTGACTTTCAAATACCCCCTAAATATTACTTTGAATGTAAAGCAATAAATGTGTTTCTCTTGCCATTTTTGAATGCTTGAACACAAATGGATATAATAAAAACAATCATGTTGTTCCATGTGAATGCCATTTATATTTTTTCTGATAATGAGCAGACCATTTGAACTAAGGTGAGTACATTAAAAGCTCTAATAAAGAAGAGAATAGATTTCTAAACAGAATAATGGACTGTTAAGTGAACATACAATAAATAACATCTACAGATGTGGTTGCTAGAAAATTAGTTTTGCATAACTTGCCAATATACATTTCCCCCAGATGTTATCTGTTACATGAAAATTAAGTTAGTTATATTGTTCATTACGTGCACATTGCATTAGTGTTATTTAAGATGGTTTACATCTTTACTTGACTTGTGCTATGGTATTTAAAGTTGAATTGTGCTTTAAGTTGAATTGTGCTATGGTATTTGAAGAATATCAAGTAAATGGCTTTTTGGCATAATTTAATACTCGTCAGTATAAAATTTCATTGCCAAACGTTATGTATCTTAAAAAATCAAGGTCGTTATTTACATGGCAAATAAAATCGTAAGAAATCTTTTAAAAAATTGCATATTCAAGATGAAATGGACATCCGCCATGGGAATAAACACTAAGAATTTTGAACTCTCTTGGAACAAAGTACAGAGTCAGTTTGGATTTAAAAACATGCTTATAGGAATTAGACTCTGCTTCTAGATCTTACTATGTCTGAGAAGTGGTATAAAGATTTTATCTGAAAATTTTATCACTTTATGCTTTCTTTTTTCTATTTTCCGTGTTAACATTATCAATAGTATGAGCTCTGATGTATTGTTTTACTTTAGTAATGCTTGTTTGGAGAAAGTATAGTGATTTGCGTGCAGTGTTTGTGCCACTAAAATCTATGACTAAGGGGATAATTATTAAATTATTAAAATCTATTATTACATTTTTTGAGATATTAAATATGCAGTTGAGATTACAACTTTCCACTATTTTGAACAGCAGAAAGCAAGATAAATCTGCTCAAGCTTTTTTGAGCCATAGGCACATAGACAAAATACCGGTTTGCTTTGTAAAGACATTTGTTTGGAATTGTCAGATGATGACTTCATATGTAAATCAGAACTTAGTATAAAATGTCAAAGTTTCAAGAAGTAAACTTTATTGCAAACTTTCCTGACTATTAACTAAGGGAAAAAAGGCACAGAAATTCCTGTAATGTTTTAACTATTTTCCCCTCCTTGAAGAAAGGCATTACTCATTTGCAAGTCTAATTAAGAAGTACTTGTGTGGTTCTGGAAATTTTTAACAAAAAGTTGCAACCCATTGCCCACAATATATGGCACATAAAGTAGCAACATATGAATGCCACCTGCAAAATGCAATAAACTCTAGTAATGTCATACTGAGGCCATAAATTTTAAATGAAAAGAGGAAATTCAAAAGCCAACATTATCAGAGAAACTAATTAATCCATTTTTAAAGTATTTTTCTTTTGTGATAGGGCCATTACAAACTTCTTAATATACTCTGTAAATGTAGAATATCAATTCTGCTAACAAGAGTCCTCCTCCTCCTTTGCATTTTTGACTTGGAAATAAATTTGCAAATGCAGCACATTAATTTTCTTTCCTATGCTTAATATGCAGTATTTACATTTTGAAAAGGTTCAAAATGTTGCCAGGCTTCTGCAGAGTATGAATAGACATCTAATAGCAAGTTCTATTTTTATCCACAGCATACTGGTAGTTTGAACATTTATAACTTAATAGAGCTTTGAGACCATTAGATCCACACATGCTAATCACCTAAACAGTGAACGGTAACACAGTACAACAAGTTAGGACAGGAAATGAAGATTACCCATTCCAGCTGAAGCTGCAAGGAGAAATTTAAGTTGGCAGGCCACAGTAAACCAATTTGCAATCTGGCTAGGACACTCCCGTTAACACCTTGTGCCCATTTTTATTTATCTCTTGATTTGATCTTGTTTCGCTTGGGCTTCAAATAATCATTTTTTAAAAAGTTAGATGATTATAGTAACTGATTCCAGAGTATTTTAGATATCTTTTGACTTTTTAAGTGTACTCCTGCTTAAGGCCAATACTACAATTTGGAAAGAAATCTGAGTATTCCTATTTTAATGACCTCAGACAATAAAATCCTCTCTAATGAATCAGAAAAGGAGCACCTTCTTGTAGTGTAAATGCAATTTAAAAGGAAAAGATGTTTTGATCTGGCCGTGGTGCAAACATTTCCTGAGGGATAGAGCAGTCCTTCAGGTACCCAGATATTTTCTAAAGATGCAATAATCTGGAAGATAGATCACTGAATTATAGGCTTTAGACTTGGCTCTATTCCTAACTGTGGGATGCTAAGAAAATCCCTAGGCCTCAGTTTATTTATCTGTAAAAGGAGGATAATGATAATTGCTACCTGGCTACTTCATCGAATTGTTTCAAGCACAAACTAGATAATGTGGATGAAAATGCTGGGAGTTCTTCAAAGGGAAAGTATTATTAAACCTCAAGGTGTATTATTATTATTACTTATAATTACTGTTATTATTGAAAGGATCATCTTTCTAATGCCATCATTGAAAGACAGACTAGAATAGCCATATTGAGGATGCTGGTCCATGCTATTTTTATATGTAATTGTTAACACTGCTCAAGCAGCCCAATTAACTGGGAAGAATTTGTTAATGAGGACATGCTATCACTCTGTTTCCATATAGTGACAGTCTTTAAAGTATCAAACATATATTCAAAACCACGTTATTTGAAGAGTTCCTTGGTCCCAAACAACTTCTCTTTTGAGACCTAGATAGAATGACATAATGAGGTAGATATGTAGCATGATCAGGATTAGGGCAAGCCACCTATTTAGAAAAGGAGAGTGTTTACACCTAACTTTCCAATTAGAAAATCTGCCTCTCCCCTTCCCCCACCCAATTTATCACTCTCTTTATCTTTTGTTTTTCAGTTTCAAATATGGCCTGTGGTTGCCCTGATTACATTCATTTTTAAAAGATTCCCTTAACAAATTTTGTCAAAAGTAAAGAGTCAGGGCTTACAGGGCAAACTTTCAACACGTCTCTCTTGTGAAAATGAAATACCGGAGCTCTTCAACTACTAAATTCAGCATTGTACTTTTGATTCTTAGATTGACCTTACCTTGCAACTTCCTCAGGGTGAGAGATGGAAAAGTATGGTTCCATTATAAATAGTTAAAAAAATTGAATGCTTTTCAAAATATTTTTTACAAGCCACTCAGAGTATATTTGTTTAGCTTACTAGGTTCAAGGCATACCCTTGAACTCAGTATGAAATATTTCAAACAATTCTAATCATAGATTTTTGGTTAGTTTCTTCTAGAGCGTTCTATTTAAAATTGAGGTGTTTAATATTTAAAAATTTTATTTTATGGACATTGCATTTTCATTACATATTATGACAGCTTATATGAAGATGAAGCTATTTCATGACTCTCATATTAGAGAATACTCTTTTTGAATAAGTACCGATAATTTGCAGAAATCATATGAGATAATAAATTATAATGGTTAGAACAGAAAGAAACTACAATGGAAGAACTCTAGGTCCTTGGTTCAAGTCTTTCTTTTTTCATGCACTTCCTGTTGACAGTTGAAACTACCTGAATAGGAGGAGGCTGAAACTATTTGGATAAAGCTATCATGTAATTTACTTAACTTCAAAGCATACTGATTGAACTGCACTTCAGTCCCGAAGTCCACAACTGAAAGTGGGGGCTAAACTTCTTAAAACCATATTCGTTTAGAAATAAAAAGCTTTTGGTGCTAAATTAGAATGCTTGTAAAGTGCTATGAAATCTTTAGAGAAGTCAACCTAATATTATTATTTCTGACCTCTTAGAGCCAAGATGTCTATTTTAAGTAATCTGACATTAAAAATGTGCTGACAAATATAGATTTAAAAAACAACACAGGAAGTTGTAAATCAGTTGGTAACCCTTAGCATCAAGGAAATAAGAGACCACGAAAATGCAGTCATTTACTTTAGTCAACCTCAGCCTTAATTTTTAACTAAAGAAAATTTGCAGAAAGCATGATGTTTACGTTTAGATATTTTATTCATAGTTTGTGTGTTTCCCTTTTCTCCAGTAGGCTCATAAATTATTACCAGGAAACATGTTGTTACAGTTATAAATATTTCCCTCTCTGCTTAGCTCTCCCTAGCCCCTACCCTTTTTTTTTTTTCCTTTTTTATAAAAAAGTCTCACTTAGTGATTCTTTAACCGTATTAGGCACTTTTCTCTGGTCAGCAGGCAGGATTTTCTTGCTTTGGAGGAAACTACTGCCAATTAGTCATATGTGCTTGGCATTCTAGAAACAGGACACTTTCAGTGAGCACCCAAGCCCTTCCTCCTAGGCAAGGCAGCCTTTTATTCCATATATGGCAGATGTCATTATTTCAATGACCTAAAGAAGCATGTCTTCCCTTATACAGAATGGGTCTAGGTACTCTAAGCTTCCCTGGCTTTTCTTGAAATCTGAAATCTTAGAAATTAACTACAAAACTGATTTTGTGGACAACGGTGTACATAGCAATACATGTTCTCAAAAGAGACCTTTCACCTACAGTCTGCGAATCATACTAGTTTAGTTAAAAATAAACAAACTGAAATAGCAGCAGCTCTGAAAAATCTAGGTGGTATCTTGATTCCAGATTTGAATGTTCTAAAAATGTAGATTTTTTTCCCCTTAAATGTGTAGTCAGAGTTCTGGATTGGCTCTGCTGCTCAGTTGAGAGTAGGTCTGAGATGTGGTTTCTTTGTTTGTAAAATTAGGGAGTTGGACTAGGTCGTCTCTAGTCCAGCTACAGATGTTGTATCTTATGTTACTAAATTTCAAGTGGCTTTTTCTCTATTTATACAAAACTCAAAGTTGCTTGCCTGTGTAGATCCCCAGATTCAGTATTTTTCTGTCACGATGTAGAAGAATATTTGGATTACACATTTAGTGCTTACTGGAATCATTGACAGGCTGAAGCTTGTCCATTTATTTTTCCTTAATTACCTTCCCCAAACCTGCTCCTCCTCCAATTCCTTTATCTTTTGGTGGCATCACCAGCTTCTCAGTTACTGGACTCAAAGCCCTGCAGCTGTCTTCAGTTATTCCCTCCCCCTTGTCCCTAACATTAAGTCAGCCATAAAACTCACTGGGGGCACCTACTGATGCCTGACCCACCTGTGCCCTTCTATTTTTTGAAGGATTCAACTCCATGTTCTTGCCTTCACAGATCTCGAGCTCCAGCTGTACTAGACCACTCACTCTTTCCCTGCTTGCCCAGTGCTTGCAGCAGAGTGGGTGCTCCATAATTGTTATATGAAAAAAAAAAAAAAAAAAAAAGAGCAAGGCAAAGCAAAGCAGAGCGAAGCAAAGCAAGGGGTGGAGGAAGCTGTGGTCTCAGCCCTGTATTGCCTGTGCTGCTCCCTCTGCTGGGGGAGCTTTTCCCTGCATCCTGCCAGGCCATCTCATCCACCTGGACTTTCCACCCAGCTCAATCAACTCTGTGAAGTTTCTCGTCATCGCCCTTGTGCTCGCAGAGTATCTTGCTTACTCAACTTCATAGTATTTGTCACATTGGCCTTGAGTGACAGCCAGGTAGAGTGATTTCTCGCCATTGTGTGGAAACAACTCGAGGACGTGGGGCACGTCATATTCATCTTAAGGACCCCTAGCTCAGGCCTTTATACACGGGGGGCATTCATTGGATGTTGAGTATTTCATCAGAGTATCTATCCATTCATCTAAAAATCTTCAGGGATGCCTAGTTTGTTAGACCAGCTACAAGTCAGTTTAAATATTTTTCTTGAAAAACGGTAACACTTGGAGAAGCAAACCCAGTCATTGTATTGTTGCATCAGTGCAACTATCTGTATTTCATATCAATGGAGCCCTAGAGTATTTGTTTGATTAGCAGAATGCCAAACAACCAGACAGATTCTCACTGATTTGACTTCATTGATAGTTACTATTAGTTTTTTGAGACACAGTCTTGCTCTGTCGCCCAGGCTGGAGTCCAGTGGCACGATCTCGGCTCACTGCAACCTCCGCCTCCCAGGTTCAAGCAATTCTCCTGCCTCAGCCTCCCAAGTAGCTGGGATTACAGGTACCCACCACCACGCTAGGCTAATTTTTGTATTTTTAGTAGAGACAGTGCTTCACCATGTTGGCCAGGCTGGTCTTGAACTCCTGACCTCAGGTGATCCACCTGCCTCGGCCTCCAAAGTGCTGGGATGACAGGCATGAGCCACTGCACCTGGCCCAGTAGTTATTTTTAACTGACTTATCATTAAACTGTTTTTTAGACACAGTGTAGTTTAAAACCATAAAGAGTTCCTCAGAGATACCATACCCCTCACCTAGCTCCTGATGAAAGTAACATCATGAAGCAAATTTCTAGGAGGGCTGATAAGTTGCCAGACTCTAGGGGCCATGATTCACATTGCTTTCCATGAGCCTCCTCTGGTCCCCCACTCACAATACAATGTGAAAGGTACCCACTGGAGTTGTTCAATGGGGAGGCCCTAAGGTCAGTGCTGGCCACCATTTGGGAATATAAACTGTGATGATGAAAAAAAAAAAGCAGCTCTCATTTATTGAGAACTTACTCTGTGTTTGGCACTGGGCTAGTTAGAAAGCACGTTATAAATAGTAGGTCCTTCAAATCATACTGCATTGGGAGGAAAGGTTTTATTGACTTCATGTTTTGAGAAAGAGCCAAAAGCTCAAAGAGGTTAAATAACTCAGCCAATGCCCCACAACTAGAAAATGGAGAATTCTATCAGAAATAGAACCCGGATCTATCTGACTCTGAAACCCATGCACCTAACTTTAGGGGGAAGGGGAACCCTAGTAGTTCATTATGGATTCCAAAAAATGTTTATCTCTAGTTTATATGTGAGGAAATACAGGTTCAGAAAAGTAAAATGACATGTGTATACTAGAGTTGTGAAAGCAGGCATTCTCTGATAAATTCAGAAAGAGAATTTGTTCACTGGCTCTACATAGTGTTGGCACTAACTACAGTGCATTGTTCCAAAATAAGTCAATGAAAGTAAGAATGAAAGGTTGAATAGTTTTTAAAGATGGCAAGATATAAAAAGCATTGCGTGCATAAAGAAATCTGAGAACACGCTTATTTCATTTGTGTAAACAGGAAAGCGTAGGGGCATCGGTTTGCTTTTGGCCACTAAAACTGCATGTTCCTGCTCAAATGGCAATTTGTCCTATTTGTTATAATTGTAATTACTGTTTTCATTGGAATCACAGTTTTCTCTAGGAACAGGCATGCAGAAAAACAACCAATAACCTAGACAGTTAAAAAATACATAGAGGAATGAGGATGGTCGTGTGACCAAAGCTCCTGTGATTATTCTTCCACTGTGCACTGTAATGTGCTTTAAATCCATTTCCATATTTTTAATTAACACTTACTTGCAAAAAACTTTCTGGAGGCCATTTAAATCACAAATGGGGAAAAAATAAATTTACTTTTATCAGAAAATTGACTATAGACTATTTTGGTGGCTTTTATTATTTTTACATATTAATGATTAAAATTAAATATAGCCCGATTGTTCACCACAGAAGGCAGTGAAATAATTTTCATGGCTGATATAATTTTAAAGTCAAACCTGGGTGAATAAGATATTAGTTCTGTTGTGGATGAGTCTCATTGTCCATCCCGAGGCTCTGATTCCTGATCAGACCCATCCATTTCATAAAAGGAATTATACAGCTGTACCAAGTTACTCTTCTAACAGAGGCCCAGGGGTGCACTGGCTTTTTCTCAACAGTGGTCCCACAGGGCCTAGAGTGCTGCTTCTGCCCTGTGGATTTTAGGCACCTATTTTCGTGGTTTGAATAATTTATTTTTTTGAGTGGGAAACAGAGAATGCGATCTTACTGCACAAATACTATTTTAAAACTCTAACACCAAAAAAGCTGTATCATCTGCTAGGTCAAAACACTGTCATTGTCACTAGTCAAAGGCATAACTGCAGCTCTCTGAGGATTCACATTCATTCACAGTTCTGCAGCAAGGGTCACAGTTTCCTTGTCTAGAAAATGGCCATAACAGTGGTCACCCACTGCGTGTTTTCTTCAGAGGACTAAATCAGTATGTGGAAGGTACTCACACAGTGCCTGGCATGTAGAAAAAGCTTAAAAGTATGAGGCTTTTTGTTTTTTAAATTTCCATGTGACATATTTATGTCTACAACAATGCTAAACAAAACTCTCTGAGGGTAAGGACTTGGTCTGTTTTGTTCCCAACTTCACTGCCTGGCAGGTAGCTAAGAAATAGTGGGAAAATAATAAATATTTACTAAAGAATTAAATGTAGGAAATAATTGTAGTTTTATATGGTCAGTAAGTCACTATATATTGCTATTTTCCCCTGTTATATAGTCTCTTAATTAATAGTGCCAAATTTTAGGGTTTTTTTTTTTTTTTCCCCGTATCTCCCTGCTCTTCACCTCCCCAGTACAACCTATACATCAGGCTGCTCCTCATCTGGGTGTCCAATCCTGCTCCTTGGCTTTTCCATATTCATCCTATGCTAATGGTCTTCCAAAAAGTGTCCATGCTAGGTGAAGTTATGTAGAATGAATTGATTGTGGTGGTAAAACTGGAATATTAGGATGAGTATAGCCTATTATCTGATGAGAGAATTATTCTGGCCAAGAAAACTTTTGAAGGGTCGTTCTGGTTTTCACACTTGCATGAAGACAGCCTTGATGTGAGGGTTTGCTAAGGAAGCTGGTGAATCTGGCCCAGTATGTTAATTTACTTGATTCAGGGAACTTCCCAGTATTTATAAATTAACTCTGTACATTAGGCAACTAATATTTAGATAAGAAAATCAGAAAACAGCACATTCTGCAACATATCACTTCAGCAGATCGAAGTATCAATCGACTCTAGCAAAGCTAACATTGTTTAAGTAATCAAAACCAAGCAAGGACAATGAGCTACTGTTGGGAAATTCTGCTAGAAACAAGAAACCAGGGCTAAAAGCATTCAAATAATAAAGGAACATTGCAAAACCAAGCCATAGCATTAATTGGCTTAATCTAATTATACAATCTACAATTAAGCCTTAACATATTTCAGATTGCTAGTATCATTGGAAATACCAACCAAATGATTATTGTCATTGCCCCAGGAAAAGATGAAGGTTGTAACTTTGAAAGATCTGGTGTGCAAGGTATGTTTTGAAGAACAGATAGACTATCAAAATGTTATGAAATGACACATTCTATTTCTTCAGCTTCTGTTTGTGTTAGAAGCTTTTTATTCTCATTCTGCTCAACAATGCTGTGTAAATGCTATGAAATGACTGGGAAGGTAATATTACCACATCAATTCTTTATCTAAAAAATACCAGTTTCCTTGCAGTGTATTTTGTTATAATTGGTATATTTATCTACTTATTGGTGAATAATTTCATTTTGGTTTTAGACACAGAAATACAACATTATAACTAATTTATTCTTTTGTCAGATCGATTTTTCTATTGGTAGATCATAAGACATTTTATTATTTTAACAAGATTTTTTTAAAGTGTTTGCTGTTATATCTCTGAACTTCACCATCTTACTAGCATCTGTCACATTTAATCACCTACAGAACTACCTTATAAAGATTACCTTATCAGAAAAAGTGTCATCTTGTAAGCTTAGGTGTGAGAATTGCAAAATAAAGCTGAGCTACACTAACAACTGCTGTGCTAATTTATTGTAAATTATGGTTTTTTTTGTTTGCAGAGATAAGACATGAGAAGTGTTTCTATTTAAATTCATTTCCTATTATTCCAACATATACAAAACAGCTTTATAAAAAACAGTGAGAACATAGAATATTCCTTAAATAGGCTCTAGTGACAGTGAAATTTATTTTCTAAGCTATTAGTACCAGTCCTGTCACACCATTCTAGGTGCAGAATCAGACAGAGCCATTAAGACAAAACATGGATGCTTAGAACACAAGATGGAAATTACTGATTGTCGTGTGAAGAGTGATGATTTATATGATATGAACTGGAAATAATTGTGTAGCAAGCTGATATACAACAAAGCTTTAATTCACTGGGTTGACACTGTACACTCATAATCTGCAGACCAAGCACCAGCCATGATAGATTACAGCCATTCAGAATATATAAGCATGTTTTTTTCATAAACATTCTGGGAACCATAGTTCAGATGACCCCAGTAAAAACAACTGCAAAGTTTTTTACCAAGCTGGTTCTCTAAGAAATGTAAAAATCATAATGAGTCATTATATTATTAAAGTTCAGAACTAGGCGGCAATGAATCACATGAAGTTATCACCTTTAAATCACCAAGGAGAGCATAAATTGTGTCCTATAAAGCACCATGATTCTCAGTGCATTTTAAACAAGATGAACCTCTTATATAAACATGATTTTATTAATATATTTATTGTGATTATTATTAAAACTAGAGTAAAATTTAGTGCATATAAAAGTGAAGGGCTAAGGTTGTTGGCCAGAGCCAGAAAGAGCATAGGCCTATATTTTGTAGACTCCTTTGTGTAACTCAGCCAATATATGTTGACCTATTCTGGTTCTTATGAGTACATGACAAACATGGTAATTGGTGTGATCCTTAAAAAAATGCATTAGCAGATAGGCTTTGTGGTAAGAGTCCTTCAAATCCATCTTGGTTTTTAATTCAAACTAAGATTTGAACTCTAGTCTCAGAGAACCAGTTGTAGGTCAACCCAACTGTTACATCTCCTCCTTTTTAAAGAACACTTTGGGTCTTTCAAAGAAAATGGAGTTGAAATACATTTGAGAAAAAAGTGAAAAGCCATCTTGCTGGATTTGCTGTGACCCTCTGCCAGTAAGCTTTATGCTGCAGCACATCACACGTTTAAAAGAAGAGTCTCTTGTGTTTTGCGTAAGATTCAGATTTTGGTTCAATTCAACTGATCTGTGTGCATTCCATGTGCAAAACATGGCATAGGCAGGATTTCTGCCTCAAAAGAGTTACAGTCTGAAGGTGGAGTAAGAAGGCAGGGATACAAATGCCTGCACAATTCATTTGTAACACTACATAAAAACGGCTACAGTTGGGCCATAGGGGTAGAGAACTGTTGGGTGAGTCCCTGATTTTAGCTGACAACAAAACAATGTACCTGTTAGGGATAGGCCAGACAAAGAGAAGAGCAAGGACAGGGAGGGCATAGTGGGGTTTGTAGGTGGACCTTGTCAACTAGCTATGCCTCATAATAGTTACCCAAAGCCAGAGGAATAAGTGGTATTAAGTGACCTGGAATATAAAAACATGTCAAAATAAACTTGGCTCTGGAAGAATTTGAGCGTAACTGCTAACTTCTGATAAATATTACTTTGATTATAAAGAAGAACAGAAGAAATACTGTTGTTGGTCAGTGGTTATTTTTACTTAAAACGTTTATAGTTAGATGGATACAAATAGACCTCTGGTCATAGACTATGAAAAACACATTTGATAGCTAGATATAAAAATCCCAGTATTAATAACTACTGACATTTATGTAGTCCTTTCCTTCCAAAGCTCTTGACAAACATTACTGACTGTATACACAGAGGAATAGCACTGAAATGCTGCTATCCTTTCAAAAGACTAGACATTAATTCAAGGAAAAAGTAGCAAATGGAAACATAGGGCTGCAGAATATAGTGCGCATTTGGAAACGAACTCATACGTTTCACCTTGCTTGCAAAGTGTTTGCCATATTTTATTTTAATTTTATTGAATTGCTGGTGTTATTTAACTTAATTCTCTTACTAAGACCTCTATGGTGTTTGCCATTTTTCTTAGGTAGCGTCTAAGCTGATTTATGATACAGTAGGGCAGTAAGTACCAGGGCTGATGTTCTCTCCTTTCTGAGGACAATAGGTCTGACTCTCTAGCACCTCCTAGTGTGAGGAGGGCTGATATGCCAGCCAACATAGGTGTGCCATGTACTGGAAGACTAGTTTTATTTCATCACAAACTGAGATTGTATGTGGTTATTTGAGAACTACCACCTGGCTCAAACAAGTTTAATGATATATTAGGTCAAATGGGTTGCTGCTGAGCTGCTTGATGACCCTGATTAAAATGATGCTATGTTTGTTCATTTGCTTAAACAAAGTGTAAATTACAGGGTAGTAATCATTTTTAAAAGCCAGGAAACACAAAATGTTTAATGTACATGTTTAGAGCCCTCACTATAAAATATGAACAATTTCACTGCATTCTCAAAATATGACTGCAATGATAGAAATATAAATTAAGGTTATTTACATTTCCTGTAATAATGTTATACTTTGGAAATTTCAATTCAATTCAGGATTTATTTCCAATCACTTGTTTTAGATTTTAACATTCCTCCTGCCCTCTTCTATAAATCCTGTGTATCGTCAAAAGTTAAGTTAAACTCTTAGCAATTACTTAAAACTTTCATATTTTTTCAGAAAACAAGGAACTTTATATTTTATAAACTCTCATTTATATTATCATTTTCACCTTCACTGAACATGCACTCCAAGCCAAGTACTGTACTAGGTCATGGAGATTCAGAGACAAACAACACAAAGGCTCTGACTTTTGAGGAGGTCTCAGTCTATTGTGTGGGTGGTGGGGGCACTTGGTAGGAATAACATAATTTGAAGAATGAAACAATTATTAGAAGTATATGAGGAGAATGGCGTGAACCCGGGAGGCGGAGCTTGCAGTGAGCCGAGATCGCGCCACTGCACTCCAGCCTGGGAGACAGAGCGAGACTCCGTCTCAAAAAAAAAAAAAAAAAAGAAGTATATGTAGAGTGTTCTAGAAATATAGAAGAAGGATTGCCAATTGATTTTTGGTGGGAGGGAAGAGAAGAAGGGATTCAGAGAAAGCTTAAAAAGGGAGATGGTGCTTGAGTTGAATCTCAAAGGAGAAATAGGAGTTAGCATGCAGATGGGGTTGGATAGGGAGGGAAAATACCAGATAGACAGACAGACAGAGGAAGTGGCATATATAAATGAACAGATACATACGGAGAACATTCTAGAACAAAAGATGTGTGTGACACTGGTGAAAAGCTAGGGTCAAACAGGCCTGGGTTCAGCCCCAGCTTTGGTATTTTGTAACTACAAGACCTCTGGGAAAATCATCTAATCTCCTACAAGCCTTGGGTTTTCCATCCATTAAATGGGACAAATGACCTGCTGATTGATAGTAAACCAATTGGTAGAGTCAATTTTCTTAGAAACATATATAAAAATGCAAAAATTAGAAAAATGGAAAGGGAAATTAAAGTGAAATTTAGTCGAGTGCTAATGTTTTAAATATTGAAATGTAAATGTTTTAAATTTAAAATGTGATTTACAATCTTTCACAGAGTAAGTCATGTCTAGAAGTAAGTATATGTTTGTCTTTTGCTATGGCTACATTGAAAGATGGAGAAAAATATAAAAAAGAAATCAAGGGATTTATTTTCCATATGTCCAAGTAATATCCAGCAACTTAAAAAACAAGTTTAGCAAAAGTTAGGACAATATATTTCCCTCATCATTTGTTGAGAGGAAGCCTGCTTGATTAATGTAATTAAAGGGTTGCTTGTAACTCGACTCAATTAAAAAAATAAATTTGGCCTTATTACTTTACTTCCAACTGGTGGTTTTCCTAGTGTGATTTTTGAGCTAAAATCTGCGGCTGCTTTGTTCATGACACATGAATTGTTTTAGCACATCCTTTCCCCTGCTGTGCATATGATTAAGAAAGCAGAGGTTAAATAGTGCAGTAAAGAATTGGGTAAATTCATTCTATTTTTGCTCACAGTGCCTTTTAGTCCCCCTCCTTTTCAGGACTAGAAGAGTACAGAAACCTATTATCTTCTCCTGAAATTATTTAAGATATGTTCTTATGCTGAAAAAAATAACTTCTCTCTCAACATTTTCTAGTACACTGATTTTGTGATGTCTGTGCTATAGATATTGTCTGTATTGGCAGGAAAACCAAATGCAAGTACATCCTACCATTTATTGAGTGCTAATGTATGCTGGGCACTGTAATAAGCATTTTGCACACATTGTTTTATTTTTACTTTGTGATAATCCTATAAGACAGGGATAATCATTCTCATTTTTAGACGAGGAACAAGAAGCTCTGAGAGGTGATGTTACTGTTCCAAGGCCCCACAATTAGCAGGTGACAGAACTAAGGTGCTAAGTCTGGTCTATCTCATTCCAAATCTGGGCTCTTATCCACTTGCCTTTTTTTTTCTTTGTAGTTTGAGTTTGAGTCAAAGGATTTGAATCTAGTTTCTGGTGGAGCATCTTGCATATAGTTCGTGCAACACATGTTAAATTCAATTGAATAGAAATCTTACGTCATGAGAGTAAAAAGCAGTCAGTTCTTGCCCTCTTTGAGTTTATAGTCTAATGTGGGTGGCACTATAAAGTACAATACAATAGGCAGCATGGAGAAAACATGACAAGCTTAATGTCCCCGGCAAAGAAGCTTTTTTTCTTCACTCAGCCCTGTCTTCCCCCGAGTCTTGCAGCTACTCAAACTGAATCCTGGAAGGCATTCTTAATTCCTCCCTTTCGCTCACTCTTTGCACCCAATTTTTCAGCAAGTCCTGTCATATATACTCTGAAATAAAACTGAAATCGACTTCTCTCTACCTTCCACGCCACTATCCTGTTCCATGTGACTCAGACCACAGCCATTACCTTCTACCTGGTCTCACTGCTTCCCCACATTTGGTAAGAACCATGTACAAACAGCAGCCAGAGAAGATTTTGTGAAGCCTGAAGCTAAATCAGTACATAAAATTAGGTACAGAAGTGAATCCATAGAATTCACAAATGTGGGTATACAGAATAATAAAAGAACAACAAATTACTTTTATTAAAAAGCTGACAAATTCCAAAAATAGCACAAAATTAAAAATTAAATTTAAAAATTAAGTGCTTAACCTATCTCAACAATACACTTAACCCTACTTTTTTGGGCGTCATATTCTAATCAGCCCTTCAGGTACAACATTAGAATATTATTTTCCATAGAAAAAATAGAAAAATTAGTCAGTCTTTTTTCTAGCTTGGTTAACGGATATGTTTTTAAATTATTAATAGTTTAGGAAAGCTTCAGCCTCACAACTTATTATTGGTAACATCATGTAGATTTTAGCATTAATGTCCAATTTCAGAAAACATTTAGCAAGTTTTCTTCATACATTAGCTAAAAGATTTAAGCTTCTTTTCAGGTTATTTTATGCAGGAAACAATTTAAAATACTCTTTACTCCTTAAATAGGTGGCACTCATTCACCAAGTTGTGTTGATGCCCTCCTTGGAAAGGCATATTATACAATTTATGCTACCTTCATCAATATTAGTTATTTTTTTGTAAAAATGCAAGAAGCTTAAATCTATTTTTAATGTTGTCATATGATTCACTTCTATTAATTGGGTTAGCAATTAATAATAAGCAATGTAGAAACTTATTCATTGCTTCCATTTAAAATGTATTTCTTCCTTTTATTGGATTTTAAAATTTATTTATTTATTTTTATTTTATTATTTTATTTTTTTTCTTTGAGATAGAGTCTCACTCTTGTCATCCAGGCTGGAGTGCAATGGTGCGATCTTGGCTCACTGCAACCTCTGCCTCCTGGGTTCAAGCGATTCTCTTGCCTCAGCCTCCCGAGTAGCTGGGATTACATGTGCACACCACACTCAGCTAATTTTTGTATTTTTAGTAGAGATGGGGTTTCACCATGTTGGTCAGGCTGGTCTCGAACTCCTGACCTCAAATGATCCTCCCACCTCAGCCTCCCAAAGTGTTGGGATTACAGGCATGAGCCACTGCACCCGGCCCTCTTATTGGATTCCTACTTTAGTTATGACCTCAATTTTGGGGAGTTATGATTTACTTCTTGATGTTAAATTAGTTTCTATTGATTTCATTGCTCATTTATATTGTTCGTTTCATATTCCACTATATTTTAATTTTTTTCTCAGTTCTCAGTAAATAAGTCAATTTAAAGATGACAAAAGAAGGTACCCTGCATATAATTCCAAATCAGAAGTTGTAATTTCTCACTTGTTGAACTAAAACATTCCAAAAGTCTGCCCAAATTGCAGTTAAAATGGTATATTCAAAATTTACTGAATAAAATGTTTGCATTTCATTTGCACTTTGGTTTTTATTCCAAGTCTTCAAAAATATATTTTAGAGTTCTTAAAATGTCACTTAAATCATGGCAAGACTTGAATAGCTTTCTACACAGCTGATGTTTAGATGAATATCCCGTAGGCTTGCTGCTAGCTCCATACATTTCAAACCTGGTTTCTCCTCCTCCATTACTCACACATGTCCAGAGCCTGCCCACAAAGGACACGCAGACAGGACCTGGCATCTTTCTATCATGATGTCACAGTGGATGGTACGAGAAGCTGTATCTATACAAAGATGGCGATAGATTATTATACAAGGGTTCCCTCTCCCAGTTGAGGTAATGACCTTTCTAATGTACATATCCAGTCCTATCTGTTTGTTGGAAGTTTATATTTTGTCATTCCAATATCACATTAAACTTAATGTATTTAAAACTAAACATATTCACATCTCATTATTATTATGAAAAATTGGCTTCGAATTATACTAATGGCACAACTTCTCTTTTAGATCCTCTTGTTCAAATGTGTGCAAATTTTGGTTTGTCTTAGCTTCTCAAGTCGTTTATATCCAAGTAGTTACCAACTTCTATGTTAAATTTCCTTTATCATTTTTTTTTTTTCGAGACGGAGTCTCGCTCTGTCGCCCAGGCTGGAGTGCAGTGGTGCGATCTCTGCTCACTGCAACCTCCGCCTTCTGGGTTCAAGCGATTCTCCTGCCTCAGCCTCCCGTGTAGCTGGGACTACAGGCACGTGCCACCATGCCTGGCTAAATTTTCGTATTTTTAGTAGAGACAGGGTTTCACTGTGTTAGCAAGGATGGTCTCGATCTCCTGACCTCGTGCCTCAGCCTCCCAAAGTGCTGGGATTACAGGCATGAGCCACTGCACCCAGCCAATATTTTTTACATAAGTCCATTCCTTTCCATTACCGTTGCTATATGCTAGCATTAAAAAAAAAAACTTAGCAATTTCCTAATTTTCCAATTAATCTCTCTGTCCCTAATCACTTTTCATTTCAAAATGTTGTTATAACATTGCCAAGTTACTTTGCTCAAAATACTGCTGTTATCATACCAGTCTCATGCTTAAAACTTGCAATCTAAATTGCTGTTTATAACATTTACATGAGAACTTTTACCAAAGATAGAATTTAAAAAATGAACTCAAATTTCTGAAGAATTAAAGCTACTTCCATATCTAGTAAATACTTTTAATTTGGATGAATTCGGTGGAAAGCTAGTCTAAATTTGAGAGCAGTCTGAATTATAGAATATTTCTAAATAAAACTTCACTTTCAAGTGGTAGCAATTCTCAAACTCTCAAGCAAGATTCCTAGAGAATTTATCCCTCATGGCCAAGGCATCCACTTTTGTAATGAGTTAATTTCTCTCTTATGCATCTAGAATCTTACTAGCTATGCAACTGTCCTTGAGAAAATTCAGAAAATAGTCATTTAATCGTTTTCTGTAGAATGTAGTTCTCTTGCAGATCCCTATTAAAAAAGACTGGTATAGTAACTGACAGTGCTAATAAAAGGTTACAAGTTGAGATTCTGGATATACCTAAATGACTTAAGAAAAAAAACCTCACTTATAATTAGCAATGTCCATTTGCATATAAACAACAAATGCTGCCAAATTCAAACTGTTCTGCTTAAGAGAGCAAGAGCTGGTTTATAAACAGCCTCCATGTAATATTCTCTAAATTATGAGTGTCTTTGTTTTTTTATAGACCAAAATTTACTATTAGTGCAGGCCAAGTTGATATATTTGAAATTCAAAGTTATTTGGGCTTGATTTAATATAGTTTTTACTGTGCATAATTTGCAAGAAGGTTCAAGCCACTACAACATTTATTGTACAATTGTTAAGACATAATGTAGACTACAATAATATTTAGTTACAATTATAAGACAACATATTTTTTTGAGAAGACAAAATATGTTATAATAGAGGTGATTCTGGACTTATTATTAAGATGTTTTGAATTTAAATATGTAAAAATTAAAGGTGGCTAATTTTTGTTTACTAGCAATATAATATTTGTTTACTAGCAAAAATATATTTGTTTACCAGCAATATAAAGTAGTGATATTGGTATATTTAGATGGTATTATATTTAGCTGTTAAAGTGACAGAAAATTCAAAATTCCAGCAGCTTTGACATGACAGTATTTTATCTTGCCTTCACATAAAAATCCAGAAATAGACAGTACCAAGCTGTATGGTGTCTCTGCTTTTCACAAAATCTTATGGTATCTAGGCTCCTGCTACCTTTCTGCTCCTGTAACTGGCCTCCATTCCTGTCTCTTTTAGGGGAGTAGATGGTAGATGAACGTATGCTGGCAAATTATACACAGTTGCAGCAAAATTTAATTTGCTGGTTTTCAGCCACTGGTTGTGCATCAGAATCACCATGGGGCGTTTAAAAACTAGAGATGCGAAGCCCTACCCCAGACCTATTGAATTAGAATAGTGGTGGGGGAGGTGTCTTTGTTTTTTTTTTTGAAATAAGATATTTTATTTATTGTTTTTTTGTATACTCTTTAATTGGTAAGCGAAGATATTTTCCACATTTTCCCCAGATATCATTTAAAAAAATTTTTATTTTAGTTTGGGGGTACATGTGGAGGTTTGTTACATAGGTAAACATGTGTCACAGGGGTTTGTTGTACATATTATTACATCACCCAGGTACTTAACTCAGTACCCAATAGTTATCTTTTCTACTCCTCTCCCTCCTCCCACCCTCCCGCTTCAAGTAGACCCCAGTGTCTGTTGTTTCCTCCTTCGTGTTCATAAATTCTTATCATTTAGCTCTCGCTTATAAGTGAGAACATGTGGTATTTGGTTTCCTGTTCCTGTGTTAGTTTGTTAAAGATGATAGCCTTTGGCTCCAACCACGTTCCTGCAAAAGGCATGATCTTGTGCTTTTTTATGGCTGCATAATATTCCATGGTGTATATGTACCACATTTCCTTTATCCAGTCTGTCATTGATGAGCATTTAGGTTGATTCCATGTCTTTGCTATTGTGAATAGTGCTGCAACAAAAATTCGCGTGAATGTGTCTTTATGGTAGAATGCTTTATACTCCTCTGGGTATATACCCAGTAATGGGATTGCTGGGTCAAATGGTTACCCGTTCTGCTTTTAGCTTTTTGAGAAATCACCACACTGCTTTCCACAATGATTGAACTAATTTACACTCCCACCAACAGTGTAGAGGGGTTCCCTTTTCTCTGCAAACTCACCAGCATCTGTTATTTTTTGACCTTGTAATAATAGCCATTCTGACTGGTGTGAGACGCTATCTCATTGTGGTTTTGATTTATATTTCTCTAATAATCAGTGATATTGAGCTTTTTTCATATGCTTGTTGGTCGCATGTATGTCTTCTTTGGAGCAATCAGGCAAGAGAAAGAAATTAAGGGCATCCAAATAGGAAGAGAGGAAGCCAAACTATCTCTGCTTGCATATGACAAGATAATTCTCTATCTATAAAACCCCATAGTCTTGGTCCAAAAGCTCCTTCAGCTGATAATCAACTTCAGCAAAGTTGCAGAATACAAAATCAGTGTACAAAAATCACTAGTATTCCTACACACGAGCAGCAACCAAACTGAGAGCCAAATCAGAAAGGCGATCCCATTCACGACAGCCACAAAAAAACAATAAAATACCTAGGCAAACAGCTAATGAGGGAGGTGAAAGATCTCTGCAATGAGAATTACAAAACACTGCTCAAAGAAATCAGAGAAGACACAAATAAATGGAAAAACATCCCATGCTCCCATGGATAAGAAGAATCAATATCTTTAAAATGGCTATATTGCCCAAAGTAATGTACATATTTAATTCTATTCCTATCAAACAACCAATGACATTCTTCACAGAACTAGAAAAAGTTATTTTGAAATTTACATGGACCCATGAAAGAGCCCAAATAGCCAAGGCAATCCTAAGCAAAAAGAACAAATCTGCAGGAATCATGTTACCCAACTTGAAACTATACTACATAGCTACAGCAACCAAAACAGCATGGTATTGATACAAAAACAGGCATGTAGACCAAAGGAACAGAATAGAGAGCCCAGAAATAAGGCTGCACATCTATGACCATCTGATCTTTCATGAAGCTGATAAAAACAAGCAATGAGGAAAAGATTCCCTATTAAATAAATGGTGCTGGGATAACTGGCTAGCCATATGCAGAAGATTGAGGCTGGAACCCTTTCTTACACCATATATAAAAGTCAACTCAAGATGAATTGAAGACTTAAATGTAAAACCCAAAACTATAGGAATCTTGGAAGGCAACCTAGGCAATACCATCCTGGACCTAGGAATGACAAAGACACCGAAAACAATCTCAATAAAAGCAAAAATTGAAAATGGGATCTAATTAAACTTAAGAGCTTCTGCACAGTAAAAGAAACTATCAGAGTAAACATACAATCTACAGAATGTGAGAAAATATTTGCAAACTATGCATCTGACAAATGTCTAATATTCAGCATCTATAAGGAACTTAAACACATTTCCAAGAGAAAAATAAATAACCCCATTAACAAGTGGGCAAAGGACATGAACAGATACCTCTTAAAGGAAGGCATACTTTCGGCCAACAAGCATGTGAAAAAAAGTTCAATATCACTGATAATTAGAGAAGCGTAGTTTGTTTTTAAAGCGCTTCAAGTGATTCAGCTACATGGTTGGGGTTCTGAACCACATTACTTCAGAACTGCTATGGGAAGGAATTATAGGAAAGACTGAGTGAGAATTGTGAGCACTTCTTCAAACCTCCCTTTCTTCCCCTCACTCATCTGACTTGGTTATATATTCTTCTCTTCTCCAACTCTCATCAAGCCTTTGGAGTAATTTTTGCCATGGCTCATGTGACAGAAGAAATACAGAGAGAAATGTAATTTAGGATTAAAACAAAAACATTTCTAAAATAAACTTAGGTGATAGATAAAAGTTAACATTCACATCTGTAAGGTGAACTCCTTGAAGGCAAGGCCCTCATCTTTTTCAGCAAGACCTCCATAGGACAACAGAAGCTCCAGAGGGGTTGGTGGGGGAATAAGCTATATTGGTACCAGACTGTAGCTGTCCGTCTAACTTTGGTTGCTCCAGGGTGGGAAACTAGGACTAAAGATTTAAGGGTTATAGCTACCTCGTCTTAGATGATTTCACATCAATGACTTTATCTGATTTTATTGATAGAAAACTGCTCTCAGACTTGTGTGGAGTCTAGGAAGAGAGCAAACCAAGTTCTTGATGATACTAAATTAGATTTCTGGAGAGGATGTGTTCTGAGCCCCACACATTCTCTTTTGACTTTGAGCCCTGTGATGCTTGCTTACTTTATAAATGGCTTTTGGGGGTTCATCCTGGATCGTTTTGAGGGAAATTTTCTAGCTGGCTCCCAATTTTATTCTCTTGAGACTATTCTAAAGACGCATCTTAGATATCACCTTCGCTCATTAATGGAACTTTATGTATTCCTGGCCTTGGAAAAATCTCATTCTTCTAAATTCTCTTTTGAACACAGGACAACAAGAAGGCGCAGTACTAAGCATATTTTATTTAACATTTTAAGGTTACTTTTAGGTTAGGTTGAATTTCTCAGTTATGTTTCTTATCTAATCTGGTCTCACAAATTAAGCCATTTTTTACTAAAGGAAATGAACACCATCTTCCACCCTGTTCTGCATTTTCTCATCCTATTTTTGTTCTTGTTTTAAAATTTTATCCAACACTTCTAGTTTGGATGAGCTCACTCACAATCTCTTTGATCATGGCCATTCCTACAGAGAGCGCTCCACTTACTTCTTTAGTTATGAACGTTGCCAGTTAGCTAATAGTCTGTAATTACAGACATTTAAACTTTGAAAAACCAATGTTTTCTCCTTCCCATTTTCAGGAGACAGATTTAAAAAGATTTATGTGAAGAGATAAAAATCCATTGTGTTTCTTGTTGACATAAAATGCTGCGTAAAACTTCCTGGTTTTTCTCTTAAATCTTTTTAGTGTTTTTTTTTTCCCCCTTCCTACTTCTTGAATAAAGTCTTAATTAGGTTCTATGATTCTTAACACCTGTTTAATATCCCATTGAAGAGTGAAGGTGGGCTTCAGGTTTTCAATAGTTAACAGGCATCCCTGGCAGTCGCAAATTAGAAAAGCTTGGGTGGTGGAGCATTGGGCTGGGGAGGAAAAGAGGAAATGCAAAAGGAAATACCTAATCCATCGATCTGAGAATTTTGTATACACTGAAACTTAATTTTAAAGGTGTACAAATGACAACTGTGTAAAGAAGTCTCAGGGCATATATGAGTGTGCACGTGCCACATATGATAAAATTCACATTTTCATACCCTTGAAACTAAGCATAAAAAGAGGTTTAGGGCAGAGAGCAAAAACAAATGAACCAAATTATTTTGAAATAAATACCTAATAAGTAGCATTAATTTATCTTCAGAAAAAAGGTTAACTCTTCAACTGGGGGTAAGCGGGGGGAAGTATAACAGTTTGAAAAAGAATCACTGTTTGCACATTTTTTGATGAATATAAATGAGTGTATAGTCTAAACTTTTGTTGTTATTTTTTCTTTTGTGATTCTACAATATTATAATCTTTATGCTTTTAACAAGAAAACTCTTTTTATTACATAAATCTGTAAATATGCTAGCTGAAGAATTTATCTTCCTAGTTCAGGAACTGATTATGCTCTCTCCTCTTTAACATTCAACTATTTAAGTAAAAATTGAGGTAAAATCCACTAAAATAAAATAAGAAATGTAGATAAAATGCTGACAAGTCTCGGTTTGTATTTTGAACTGCAAATCTTCTGAACTGTGAATGTTTCTTATATTTTAAAAGTAATTTAATGTCTAGTTGCAAAGGAAAAAAATGACAAAACTATATTGAACTTTGGCAATTTTGAATGTGATGACTTTGTCACTTAGTTTGAAAATCATTCTCATGGGCACAAAAATGAAGTTTTAACCAAACCTCCACAGGAGGGCACTATAGTGTGACTCTGGTGTAAGTTGCAGCCACAGCAATTCATTCTGTCCTTCTCCAGCTCTTGATTAAACACCTTAAATAGTGAGTCCTTCTCCTGGATTAGAAAATTCTGGATTTCAAAACTCAAGCTAGGTAGACTTCACATATGGTAAATATTTTTTCTTTGCTAAATTAGGTAGGTAATTTAATCTTTCTTTTGAGGCATGTATTTAACATAAAATCTTATCTCAAAATACAGCAAAAAATGGCAGGATGCATGTTCTGAATGAAATAAACTATAAATAGGTTAAAATTATATAATGCTTTAAAATAACAGAAATAGTTTAGAACATTTGGTTAAGCAATCAAAACCAAAAGACATTACAACAGATAAACGCATGTATTACCTATAAATGATACTATTTATAAAAAGCATATATAAATGGTATTAGTTAAACACGGTATATACTACTTTCAATGGTACATCTAGCTAAGTAGATGGTAGATAGTTACATAAATCTTAGTAAATGTAGAAACAGAATCCAAACATAAATATCAAAGCATTTCCAAACTGGTTCACTTGATCCCAATAAAAGCTCTAAAAACATTCACTGTAATGATAAAGATCGAGATTTGGCCAAGATTAAGATTTAATAAGCGTTTCTCATCCTAACTTTCAATTTCACTAGTTTATTTTCAAGTTGTTCTCCAGGAGATAACATATTTTGATATTTTACTAGAGTTTTTAAAATCAATATAAAAGTAATTGTAATCTTGGCAATTGCCATCTGTCTTTGTGAGCCTTGCCTTATTATTTTGAGGACTAACAGAGCCTTGCAAATCCAAGAAAGCTGTACTGAATAGACAGTTTTATTAAATTTGAAAAGTCGCAGGAGCAGTAGTTATAGATACAGATTATATGGTTCTAATAACTGTTTACATAGCAAATCTATTTCCAGTAAGGAAACTTTTCATTTTTCAGTTTTGCCAAAAGGATTTAGGTAAATCCAAGACTGGTAAAAAGTTAAAGTGGGCTATATCAGCAGGGCTTAACTTTTGGGTAGTAGTTGTTGTCTTTACAGTCAACTATTGATAGATTTAATGTTCTGGGAATTTACAATTGAAACAAAATAATGTAACCACAGTACAAATATGACAGCTTTTTGAACCTGCATTCTAGATTAGACATTGATGGCATCATATTTTCCTAGAAATGAAAAGTACTTGCTTAAAGCAAAGGAGTTCTCTAAATTTTTGATGGTTCACACCTGGATTGAATAATTAAATTTGTTAGTAATTAAAATGCTAGTTCATCACTCCCCTGGGGAATCCAGGCAGACTGTATTAATTTAAATATCTTTTCTTTCAACTCATACAGATCTTTATGCCAATAAAGAATTCAAAAAGTAGATTTAAAGAAAGACTTGGGTAATCTGCTTTCACATAATAAAATTACTTTTAAATATTGTTATATAAAACTGGCAAATTTTATACAGTCTGACAAACAATAGAACCATATATATTCAAAATTCTTTTGCTTTAAAATCTGGAATCTAGTTAATCAGAACATTTTAATTATGAGATTCTTCATTGTTTAGAAATTTTAGAACAGGTAAATTGTAATCAAATGGCTTGATATCAATCACTCAAAATAATGTAACTTCTGGCATCTATATTAAGGGTGAAGCAATTTCTGCTGGATTTTATAGGACTTTGAGGTACTAAAAGATCTCCCTTTAAAAAAGAAACTTTCCCCTCCTTCCCTCCCTCCCTCCTTCCTTCCCTCCCTCCCTCTGTCCTCCCTCCCTTCCTCCCTCCCTCCCTTCCATTTTTAATGTTTTTCCAGTCAGAAAATTGTGCCAACAGATTTTTCATAAAATATCACGTCAAAAGCAAATTTAGTTAAGCAAAATGCTCCATTAAGCACTAATCAAAATTTTGCTGCAAAAGTCTGTTTAATTTCCAAGTTTGACTCCTTAGAAGTATTTTGAGGGGCAACTGCTGTATTAATCTTAATACAAAAAAAATGAGAAGGTGAAATATGAGATTTGGTAAATACTGAAAACCTCTACAATGCAAGGGAGATAAAAGGAAGATCCTGGATTTTATGTGGGTTTCATCTTCAGGTGAAGGACTGAAAGAACCATGCCTCCTCAGAGGATTATGTAACAAAACCCAACGAAAACAAGAGCCAGTATGTGTGGAAGCAGCTTCTCCTGATAGCTCAGATGACCATTCCTAGAATTCTCATGACCTCGGGAATTCTGTTTGTTTTACTTTTTTTTGGAAATAACTTCAAATTTACATATAGTTAGAGAAATAATACATAGTGCTCCCATATAACTATTGAAAATAAATTGCAGACTAATGCTGCATCCCTTGTCATACTTCAATGTGCATTTCTTAAGTACAATGACACTCTCCTACATAACCAGAAAACAGCTATTAAGATTAACTTTGATCTAGTATTGCCATATGATCCCTCTACTCCAATAAAATTTGCCAATTATCCCAAGAATGTTATTTATAAGTCCAATATCCAATTTAGGAGCATATGTTTTATTTAAATATTCCTTTAGTCTCTTTCGATTTACAAGAGGTCCTCAGCCTTTCCTTATTTTTCTTGACCTTGACATTTTTAAAGAGCCTACAACAGTTACTTTTTAGAATCTCCCTCTTTGGGGCTGTCTGATGTTTCTTAATGATTTATGCATTGTTGACAGTAATATCACAGAATTCATGTTGTTTTTCTTAATGCAGTATATGAGGAGGAAACAATAATAATTTGCACTATTACTTGTATTATGAATGTTTATTACTTAGATCAAATGATATCTGCCAAGTTTCTCAACTGTGAAATTAATTATTCAGTACATTATATTTATTACTTAATAAACAATTAATAATAATTTTATGGGAAGATACATTGGCACGCTTTAAATATTTGATTCCTTACCAAACTTACACCTACCAGGTTCAGCACTCTTTGATCATTCATTCCTAAATCAATTATTGGGATGGTTACTAAATGACAATATTCAAACTCTATTGTTTCTTGTGGATTTATTAGTTGTCATTCTACTGATGTATCTTCCTTCCTCTTCATATATCTATTTTTTCATTTACCTATTTATAACTGTAGTGCTTTATGGATATGTATTTTGCTCAAATAGTTACAATTTGTTCCTATCATAATTTACTTGGATGTTCACATTGGCTAGGAGGAGTCCCTTCAAGCTGGATCTGTGTCTTTTGGGCAAGATCCCATCATTCTTCTTTACTTTTTGTCATGATAACATATTCCAGCCCCATCTAATTTTTTCCTTTCCCAAACCCAAAGTCAGGCATTTCTTAAGAAGCTCTAGTTTTTTTTTTTATTGGACAATGGTATTTAGAAACCAAGAGCTGGGTGCTAAGAGTGCTCATTGTTTTGTTTTGGGTGGCATATTTTACTTTTAGTGGTGAGAATGCAACATGAGATCTATCATCTTAACAAATTTTTAAGTCTACAATACATCATTATTGACTGTAGGTACAATGTTGTGCAGGAGATCTCTAGAGCTTATTCATTTTATTTGACTGAAACCTTATGTCCATTGATCAGTAACTCCCCATATTCCTCTCCCCGCTGGCCTCTATTTTAGATAACTGATATAAGTGAAATCATACAGAATTTGCCTCTCTGTAACTGACTTATTTCACTTAGCACGATGTCCTCAAGGTTTATCCATGCTGTCCATATTGCACAATTGCCTTATTTTTAAAGGCTGAGTAATATTCCATTGTATGTATACACCACATTCTAAAATCCATTATCTGTTGATGGGCATTTAGGGTTTTCCACATCTTGGCTATTGGGAATAGTGCTGTGGTGAACACAGGAGTGCTAAAATCTCTTTGGGATCTTGATTTAAATTCTTTTTGATAAATACTAAGAAGTGGGATTGCTGGATCATATATGGCAGTTATATTTTTAATTTCTGAGGAACCTCCATACTGTTTTCCACAGTGGCTGGAAATTGTGCATTCCCACCAACAGTGTACAAGGGTACCAATTTCTCCACATCTTCACCTTGTCTTTTGTTTGTTTTTGATAATAGCCATCCTGACGAGTGTGAAATGATTATCTCATTGTGGTTTTAATTTGCATTTCCCTGATGATTGGTGACATTGAGCATTTTTTTTCCCATATACCTGTTGGCTATTTGTCTGTCTTCATTGTAGAAATGTCTTAAACTGGATTTATGATTCAATGAAAGCACAACAACAATTACTAGAAAATGAAATAGTCCATCATATACAATCATAGATTATAGTAATCAGAATCTCAAAGTGAATCATAATCCTTAAGTTTGCTCATTGTTAATGAGGTATTGTTCTGGCCCTCTTAGAAGTCAAAGTTAGAAAAAATATTATATTATGTCTTATACTTATCTATTTGTCTTAAAACCCTTAGTTCACACTGATATGTGTAACACCACATGGTTTATTCTAGTCTTCCCCCTTACCACAAATATAACTCCCTTCTGTGGTCACAAAGCTCACTTTTTTGATATATTTACTTTTTTGCCCAGTTCCCCCCACATGTAACCATATTTCAAAGCTGTGCTATGAAAATCTTGACTGTAGACATGCGCTGGCATTCCCCTCTCTCCAGTGCCCCAGCCATGACTTCAAGAAGGAGAATGGAAATGGGATGAAGAAAGGAGGAAGAAGGAAAGGCTTAGGAATCTTGGCTCTGGCTATAGTAGTCCCCTACACTGCTGTCAGTTATGTTGACTCAAAGGTGGCTCGTGGATGGATAAGCTCCATCTCACTAGCCTCCTTCTGGTTGTGCTGGCAGAAGCTTAGCTTGGTCAAAATTTCTGAAAATTCAAATTCTGAAGTAATCCTTTGGGATCTATTTAATATTAATTGAAACAAATTGCTTATATATGTGTATTTTAAAAACTAGTAATTCCTCTTAATCTCAAGGGTTCAATACATTTTTCACCTTTAAGGAAGATATAAATGTGAAGAGATAATACAAATTATTATTTCTTTGTAATTGTCAAGAAGAATTCTATTGAATTCACTTATGAGGATTGATATGTTTTTGCCCAGAGATCTGCAGGGGCTGGGTGATATTTGGTGCTGCTTTGCAAAGACTGACAGGCCAACTGTAATGCTGGCAGCTCTGTCTCCACAATTCCATACTTCAGGAAAGGTATTTTATTACCAAATATCGCAGAACTGACATGTCAAGTGTTAAAGGCCTTCTACATAAACATAGGTAAGAACTAACTTTATATATTTAAGGGAAAACAAACAAAAAAATAGAAAAACCAACAATGCACAAGAAGACTTACAGATCTAAAAGAAGCTAAAGAAATCAGAAAGAAAGATACAAAAAATCAGAAAGATAAAACACCCATGTCTTTATATGCTTTCAAAAGCATGTTGAAACAAAGGTTCAAAAATGGGTTTAGTCCTTTGAAATTATATCTAAAAATACTGATGTGTGTAACCCACAGGTTTTAAGCGTCTAGAAATAAAATTTAAAACCAATTCTGTAACAGATGCTAATGTAAATGATGCTTACAGGCATTGATAAAACACTTTGCCTTCCTTCTACTAACATATTCCATAATTATACTGTGACTTAAATAGTTTATATATAGAGGGATGAATGTGGAACAGGAGAAAAGTATTCATACATTAGCATTCAGAGTAAGTAATTCAAACATCTAATTGTTCCAGCTCAAGGAATATTTAAAAATATTACCAGTTAGGTGTTCAAAATTATTTTGGTTTATTTTTTATTGAGTCATGCCGATAATTTGCAAAATTATAAAATGTTCCCAATCAACGTAAATACACGCTACAGAAAATACAGAAAAGGAATAGAATGACAATTATCAGGAAAGTATTTCTGCTTTTCTTTTATCCCAGAAACATGCAAAAATCTTTTCCTTTTTTCTTAACCAAGTTTCTGCTATTTGAAGAGAGTTATGGATGAAAACAATTTCTAGTTTTTTCTTCTTTTACAGGAGAGAAATTCTGTGTATAAGGGGTTTGATTTTACATTCTTTGAACTCTAGAGCTCTTTCAGATGCATTTTAATTAACTTAAAACAATTCAAATCTTTCTTCAATATTCTATCAGTGAAAATCTTATTAATGTAAAACTATTCTTGAGATTTATGAAATGAACAATTTATACATCTTTCTCTTTGTAACTAGATAAATTTGAAATTGTAAGATAATTGAAAATTTCAGTTTTATTAGTGTAGGTATAGAGATTATGATTTTTTTTGTTGGTTGTAGAAGTATAATTGGTTCAATTCAATAAATATTTACTGAGTACTTCCCTATGTTAAGATCTATGGGAGTCTAAAAAATAAGAAATAATCCTGCCTTCAAGAAGTTTATAATCTAATAGAAGGTGATAGCTCTAAGATCACATTTTATCTCTTATTATTATAACATTTTTTTTGTGTATGTGGCAGGGTCTCACTGTGTCGCCCAAGCTGGAGTGCAGTGGCACAGTCTTGGCTCACTGCAACGTATGCCTCTCAGGCTCAAGCAATTCTTGTGCCTCAGTCTCCCTAGAGCTGGAATTACAGGTGTGTGCCACCATACTTGGTACTTTTTTTTTTTTTTTTTTTTGTAGAGACGGGGTTTTGCCATGTTGGCCAGGCTGGTCTCAAACTCCTGACCTCAGGTGATTCACCCCCCTCGCCTCCCAAAGTGCTGGGATTACAGGAGTGAGCCACTGTGCCTGGCCTTATTATAATTTATACAAGTGCCATAAATGAAGGCTGTAGGAGTAAAAAGGAGGTCATCCAGTTCTGGGCAATCATATATGATTCCATGAATAATAATATTTTCTAACTATTATGAACGCACAAAGTAACCCCTCTTACAATATTTTCCCCACCAGATAAAGGGATTTTATTGCTTTTTATTCATAAAAATAAACAGAATCATTGTAAAAGAGTTCAAGCAATACAAGTAGTAAAAATATTTTAAAAAAACTAAAAATCACTGCACGTCCCATTGTAAATAACTAGATAAACATTTTTTCCAGATAGTTTGCTCTGTAATCAAGTAAAAATATAGCCCACATTTTTATATTGTGACACTTAATATTATATATGTATTTATTTTAATAAATAAGTATGATACAGGTATTTTGTAATTTTGTTATGTCAATATCCTGTGAATATGCACAAGTTTATAATTTTTAATTGGTACGTAGCCTTATATTGGATGTATGTACAAATGTGTACTTAATCGATTTCTTATTGAGAAACACTATTTTCCAAATTTTCATGATTGTAATAAATAACACTAGAACAGAAATCTTCATGGACATATTGTTACACATATTGAATTACCTTCTTGGAACAAATCTTTGAAATTAAAATTGCTATGTCGAGGGGTATGCCTGCCTAAAATTTTGATAGATTTTAAAAAATCGCACTGTACTGGAATCCCAATTTAAGATTCCACAAACAGTATGAGAGTTTCTCTCACACAGGGATCACATTGCTGATCTGATAAAAAGTTGCTGATCTGATAAAGGAGGAACAGTGTCATATTATCTTGTTTGTATCCCTTTTGTCATTAGCAAGCCTGAATATCTTTTTCTTTCTTTTTTTTTTCTTGGTATAAGTGTTTATTTTTATAAAAACTAACCACATTATCCATAGTGTTTCATGACTCACTTCATCCACTCGACATTGTAGATATCTACCCATGTCAATACATGCAGAACTATATTTTTATTTTTTATTTATTTTATTTTTTATTATACTTTAAGTTCTAAGGTACATGTTCACAATGTGCAGGTTTGTTACATATGTATACATGTGCCATGTTGGTGTGCTGCACCCATTAACTCATCATTTACATTAGGTATATCTCCTAATGCTATCCCTCCCCCCTCCCCCTACCCCACAACAGGCCCCATTGTATGATGTTCCCCACCCTGTGTCCAAGTGTTCACACTGTTCAATTCCCACCTATGAGTGAGAACATGTGGTGTTTGGTTTTCTGTCCTTCTGATAGTTTGCTCAGTATGATGGTTTCTAGCTTCATCCATGTCCCTGAAAAGGACATGAACTCATCCTTTTTTATGGCTGCATAGTATTCCTTGGTGTATATGCGCCACATTTTCTTAATCCAGTCTATCATTGATGGACATTTGGGTTGGTTCCAAGTTTTTGCTACTGTGAATAGTGCTGCAGTAAACATATGTGTGCATGTGTCTTTATAGCAGCATGATTTATAATCCTTTGGGTATGTACCCAGTAATGGGATGGCTGGGTAAAGTGGTATTTCTGGTTCTAGATCCTTGAGGAATTGCCACACTGTCTTCCACAATGGTTGAACTAGTTTACAGTCCCACCAACAGTGTAAAAGCGTTCCTATTTCTCCACATCCTCTCCAGCACCTGTTGTTTCCTGACTTTTTAATGATCGCCAATAAGAGAAAGGAAAACACTACAACAGTAAAATAAACAACATCAACAGGCATTTCCTAAAAGAAGAAAGAAAATGTCCACCAATATAAGAAAAAGATATTCGGTAAGATGAACCTGTTTTATTATACTTTAAGTTCTAGGGTATATGTGCACAACATGCAGGTTTGTTACATATGTATACACGTGCCATGTTGGTGTGCTGCACCTGTTAACTCGTCATTTACATTAGGTATATCTCCTAATGCTATCCCTCCCCCCTACTGTTGTGGTGTTTTCCTTTCTCTTATTGATGTATGAGATGCTGAAGATATTAACCCTTTAACATGTGTTACAAATAATATTTCTTTTTAAAAAAAGTTCAAGCTTGTTTTTGGTGCCTGATTCAATTAAAAATATAATTTTGATGTTTTACAATTATCCATCTTTTCCTTTGTGGCTGATGAGACATTTTCAAAGGCCTTCCCATCTAAAACTATAAACAAATTATGAATGTTCACTCATATAAAATCTACTTCTGGTATCTAAGTTTTAGATATGGGAGTGTTTTCCCATTTTCCATATTTCAATCATTAATTTGAAGGCCATGTTTATCAGATATTAAGATAAAGAAAAGGCTCACAGCTATTTCTAAACTCTTTATTGTGCTACAATGATCTGTTGGTCTTTTCCATATCCTGTATCATTGTATATGGTATAGTCAGTTTTTCTTTATTACATCATGTTTATTTCTCCAGATGAAAGAATAATTTTGCAATATTCTCTATTCTCAGTCTACATATCCTGAATGGAGATACTCCAGTCACAAATTTTGTTAGGGTTTTGATTGGCATCACATTGGATTTAAACATTAAGAAAGGGCTTGAATTTGTACAATATTGAGTATTTCTATCAATGAAGAAAGTATGCTTCTTTTGTTAAAGTCTTCCTTTATTTTTTTCAGGAAAGTTTATAGTTTGATCATTTGGGTCATTCTTTTGGGATTTTCATAGCTATCTAAAACTTTTCTTACTTTTGTGAATGGACTTTTTATTCTGCTATATTTTCTAATTATATTGCTTAAACATAAAAATGCTACTGACTTTTGTGTTTTGGTTTTTAAAGCCAGCATACTGAATGCTACTTTTTTGCTCAGAATTTTCAATTGATTCTCTGGGCTTTTTCAGATAGTTATACAGTTTAAAAGTCATCATAATTTTACCTTCTTCCCAGTATTAATACTTTTTGCCATGATTGATTGTGTTCCCTCCAGCCTCAATTTATATGTTGAAGCCTTAACCTCCAATGTTACTGCATTTAGTGTAAGGAAGTAATCAAGATTAAATGAGTCCTAAGGGTGGGGTCCTGATCTGATAGAATTAGTGTCCTTATTAAAAGAGACACTAGAGAGCTAGCTCTTCCTCTTTGCCCTGTGAGGACCCAGTGAGAAGGTGGCCATCTGCAAACCTAAAAGAGACCCCTTACCAAAAGCTAAGCATGCTGGCCCCTGGTCTTGGGCTTCCAGACTCCAGAACTGTGAGGAAACAAATTTCTATTGTTTCCATCATCTAGCCTGTGGTGCTTGGCTACGGCAATCTGAGCACACTAATACACTGCCTGTTTCATTCTCTTATTACATTGACTAGCAAAAGCCAGTCATGTAAATGTTAAATAATGTAGGACCTTGTCTTAGCATCATTTTTAATGGGAATGCTTCTAGTATTTCATATTTTTGCTTTTGATTTGGGGAATGTATACTATAAAAATGTTAAATATTCTTATATTCATATTTTAGTAAAAGCCCCTATCAGTAATGTGTGAGAATATTAAATTGTATCAAGTTTTTTTTAGTGTTTATCAAGAAGATATCAAAATTGTAACAGTTTTTTCTTCTTGTCTACTAAGTGGTGACTTATGTCAATGAGCCATCCTTGCTGTCCTGCAATAACTCCACTTGATCATGACGTGTTATTCTTTTAAAGTGTTGCTGAATTCTACTTGCCAACATTTTATTTAGGTCATTTGTACCAATATTCAGAAGTGAATTGATTGTAATTTTCCCTTTTAGCGTACTTTTGACAGGATTTGAATCATTATTTTTCACTTATAAAAAATGTGAACAGCTTTTCTACTTTATTTAGCCTTGTTAAATACGGGTCAATTATCAATTATTTGAAGCTTTAAAAATTCCCCTCTGAAGACTTCTTTGTTTTCAGTTTTTCTTCCATAGGTATTGGTTGATTTAGGCTTTCAATATAATCTAGTGTCTATTTTGATAATTTTTACTTCTCCTTCAACCACATTTCTCTGCGGTGATCTATGGCCATTGCTGCTTTCTAATTTATGTATTTTTTTGTATTGGTGCTTATCGTTTAATTTTCTTTTTAAAATTTAGGCTAGCTAGTATTTTACCTAGTTTTTTTTTTTAGAAGAAGCAATTCTTGAATTTATGAGTTCTACCACTTTTCTTTAAAATATTCATTTATTTAAAAAATTCATTTATTTCTGCTGTGATCGTTAATGATTTTCTTCTGATTTATTTGCTGTTAATTTTTAAATAAACTCTTGAGTAAATGCTTTATTCTTTTTTTATTGTTTCACATTAAAACAATTTTAAGGACCTGAGTACAGCTCTAGTTATGTGTCATAGGTTTGGCAATTAATTTGTAGATTATTATTTTTCTAGAAATTTTCATTTAGATTTACTTTTTGGCTAAAGAGTTGTTCCAGTAAATTAAAAAATTTGCAACAGCTGTTGTATTGTTTCTTTATATATATGTTTTGCATTCCTAACTTTAATGCATCATTGTCAGACAGTTTATTATGTACTATTTCTAATATAGGAATTTATTGAGGTTTATTTTGTGGACAAAATATTACGTTTAAAAATTTGTGATGGCTGCTTAAAATAATGTTTTATCTGTAGGTAAAAAGAGGAAATATAGATATAGTTTGTGTGTATGTATGTGTCACATGTTAACGCCCACCAGAGACCATTCACCACAGAAGAACTAAACAAACAAGTAGACAAAGAGACTCATCCAATTGACAACAAATATCTTTGGCCATCAGCCTTTTTCAGGGCTGTCATGATGGGCACAGGGCTGAGCATTTTGGCCTTCTGTGGAAGATTTTTATAGATAATCCTTACGTCAGAACTCGCCAGTGGACTGGCTGAGGTTCTGTAGTTCATTGTCTGCATAATTACGTTCAGCATCTTTCTCTGTCCAATCCTGCTTCTTCCCCCTTCTCTTCACAGGTGTTGATTCCTAATAAAGATTTTGCACCCAAAATCTGTCGTAGCATTTGATAATGGGAAACCTGGCTTGTGACACTGAATTCTATGGAATGCATCACTCCTCAGTCTTCTGCTTCCAGCCGGATTTGGTGAAAGGGAGCCACAAGCAGGAAGTAACATGGTGGGAGGAAAGAGAAGTCAGGGTTTTATTGCCCCACGTCCGACTGCTTCATCATGGCTGTGGCCTGTGCTGTACTCTGTGACTTCAGTTCCTCTTTTGTGGCTCCTCTTCCATGATTCCATCCCTTATTAGACTCTACTAATACTTTGCCCTTCCCTTTCCTCTTCAGGCTTAGGAGTAGTATACTAGTGAGGAAAGGTTAGATTTGCTGCTGTAAAATTACTCCCAAATATCAGTGACTTACAACTATTGTTCATGGTACATATCCATCACGGGTTGGTTGTGGTGCTTCTTCCTGATGTCTAGCTGGAGATTACGTGATGGAGAAGCACAAACGGGCTTCAGAAGCTTCTTCCCATCTGTTTCATGACATTTCAGCTCACATTTTATTCAGGTAAATGGGCAAGTCTAACTTTAAGTGGGGCAGGGAAGTATAAGACTCCTCCAGAAAAAGCAGAGGTGGGGCCGGGCACAGTGTCTCACGCCTGTAATCCCAGCACTTTGGGAGGCCGAGGCGGGCGGATCACGAGGTCAGGAGATCGAGACCATCCTGGCTAACATGGTGAAACCCCGTCTCTACTAAAAATACAAAAAATTAGCCGGGCGTGGTGGCGGGCGCGTGTAGTCCCAGCTACTCAGGAGGCTGAGGCGGGAGAATGGCGTGAACCCGGGAGGCGGAGTTTGCAGTTAACCGAGATCGCGCCACCGCACTCCAGCCTGGGCGACAGAGTGAGACTCTGTCTCAAAAAAAAAAAAAGAAAAAAAAAAAAAGAATGAATGAAAAGAAAAAAAGAAAAAGCAGAGGTGGGTGACCAGCAATACAATCTAACAAAAATATTATACTTTCCTACTACTGTTTGTACACGGGTGCTTACCAGCCCATGGAGGTTCACCACTATATAGACTGTTCTTTAAGTCTTTTTGAAGATGCTGTTTCATGCCCAGAATCCTGATAGATACTGTGGTATTCTCTGAAGGTTTTGTCCTCATTACCTGCCCCCCCACCACATGATGTAGTGTTTCTTTCAAGAATTAGAAACATTATACCGTTTTACACTAATTAGTTGTTTGGCCTTAATTTTATGTTCAACTGAATTTAATAATCCCCTACCATTTCTCATCCTGGGACTTTCCCATTCCTGTCGTTTTTATTTGGATTAATCTGTATATTGGCTAGATTGTGACAAGTAGATTTTTTAAAAACATTACCTGGATATGTGGGAGATATACTTCCTCAGACTTTGTACATTTGAGATCATTTCCTATCATCTGGACATTTAAATGCCAGTTTGACTGAGTATGTAATTCAAATCTCTTTTCTTCCAAAATCCTGTTGACAATGTTCCACAGTTTTTTTTGCATGTAAAGCTGCTAAAATTTGTAAGTCAGTGTTTTTTTATTTTTATTTTTTATCTTTTACCTCTTCCTTTGTTGGTGACACATTTTTATTGCTTGCATACTTAAAAAAAATTGAAGTTCAATAACTTCGTAAGACCACATCTCAGAGTGTGTCATTCTTCATCTTTTTCTTTTAGAACAGTGGTTCCTTTTGTTCTTCAGATTCTGCGTTTCTTCCTTGCCCAAATGTTATTTCAATGATGTCTTTGAATGATTTTTTATTCCATTCGTTCTACTGTTTCCTTCAGAGACGGCAGTCCTATGCATGTTGAATCTTTCTTGGCTCTCTGGCAATCCTTGTTTCTATGTCCATTCCCTCACAGTTCTTGTGTGATTTTATTTTCTTTTTTCCTTGTCTTTTTTTTTTTTTTTTTTTGAGATGGAGTCTCACTCTGCTGCCCAGGCTGGAGTGCAGTGGTGTGATCTCAGCTCACTGAAACCTCTGACTCCTGAGTTCAAGTGATTCTCCTACCTCAGCCTCCAGAGTAGCTGGGATTACAGGTGCCCGTCACCACACCGAGCTAATTTTTTGTATTTCTGTTAGAGACGGGGTTTCACCATGTTGGCCAGGTTGGTCTCGAACTCCTGACCTCGGGTGATCCACCCGCCTCGGCCTCCCAAAGTGGTGGGATTACAGGCATGAGCCACTGCGCCGGCCCGATGACACCACTCTTAATTAAGAGAACAGGTCAAACATAACAAGATGCTGTTTTGAAAAGTCATTTCCCATCTTGCTCATCAGCAGTGCAAGTGTAGACCCTATGCTGAGTATTTTCTGTGTTTTTCAAAGCTAACCAAAAAATGTGTGTGTGTGGAGGGTGTGGGGGTGAGAATCTAGATTTTTTTTTTTAATCATGTGTAACCTGTAACTATATTGTGTTCATTAACTGGAGAGGTTAAGTTAAACTAGCAACTCAGTGTGTACTCTCAATATTGTCTAAATAATATTGCACCTAATAATTGCTCTTTGGAGTTTATAAAGTAGGCCTAACCTTTCTTAGTTTAAGTTGGAAATCAAACAAAGCAGTTTTGTAACCATGCCCTTATGTCATTACCTTTCCAAGAAGTCCATTATAACTTTCATAATTTGTTTTTCTAAGACTGAAGAAAGCAATGATCAAACTAAATGTTTGGTTTAAGATACAGGAAGCGGGGCCTTATTAATACCTTCCTGAAACTCTGAGGCATTCAGAAGCAAATGATATATTGGAATTATTTTATTCCATTAGTAAATATACCCAAAAAGTGATTTATGCAACCTAATGACTTTCTGTAAAATTAACAAGGTGTTTTCAAAGCATGTTTATAAAATGAAAAGTAATTGATGAAAGCTTTTCATTTGACAATTTTACTGGACTTTTTATTATGAATTGGAAATCAATTTCTAAGCACCTAGAAGATGTACGTATTGGGTAGAAATGAACACCTTTTTGTGAGAAATATGTCCCCTCAGTTTAATCAAATTTATTTATATAATACAGTGACAAGCTATTAGATGTGGTAAAATAATAGATATATTAATACCTTTCATTAGATAAACTTAAGGTGACTTTTCATAATGAATTGGTAAATATTTTATTTTAAACTTAATTGCTTGAACTTTTTCCAGTGAACTGTCTACTTTGTAGACAAGGACAAAGACCAAAATGACAACTTGATTGGTTGCCTTGGCCCCTTGCAGTCCTAATCTGCCTCCTAACCCCCACTTAGGAAATTAAAACACAAATACACATGCATATAAACACTCAAATTCTGACCTTTGCTTCATGTTTAAAGAAAAATATCTTTAGGGAAAATTATGCATATGCAAAATTATTCATACCTTTTTAAAACAAACTGTGGTTGCTTTTTACAAACAATTCATAACTATTTCAATTTACACTTAGTTGATTGAGCATTTTCCAGTGAATTGACTACTTTTTGGACTGAAACAAACAACTTGATTGGTTGTCATGACACTGTAGCCCTAATCTGCTTCCTGACCCTGATTTTGGAAATTAAAACACCTACATACATCATAATGTTCATGGACAAAAATACACACCCAAACTCTGACCTTTGCTTCATGTCAAAAATAATAATCTCTTTATGGAAAATCATACTGATTTTATGAAAAACAAGTAGGAAGATTTCATCCCAACTACGCTTTGGGAGGAACTTTCCTATGTTAAAACTCAGTAAAGGTTCCGTTAGTACATTACATACTCTCGCAGACAGGGATGAAAACGGCCTCAGGTTGTTTTTATTGTACCAAGCCTGAACCATGCGGACCAGCATCCATTCAGAGCTTGTCATAATCTACCTTACCCATTAGATTCTATTTTCCAGTAATCTCAAATACATAACCCTGCTCAAGATGAGTCGTCTCTTCCCTGCTATTGGGTTAAAATATTACAATCATTCTTGTCTCTATGCCCTTGCTTGTGCAGTTACTTATTTTCACCTTCTCAAACCTGGAATATTCTTTGCTAACCTTTCTAAATTCTGCCCTTCTCTGAAGGCCCACCTCAATTCCCAACACTTCCAACAAAAGTTTATTTTGCTGCTATATTCCGAAGTGATTCCTCCCTTTCCTGACCTCTATCTTGTTTTTTAAACTAAAGCTTTCCCGTTAATTTCCTAAATATTTAATTTTATCTTTTCAAATAGATTGCATAATTCTCTGATGTCTGGTACCATATTACCCTCTTTTTGTTTTTCCACCATTATAAAGCATAGTACTGAACATGCAATACTTTTTGGTTGTTAAATAAAAGTATCAGAAATTTGTTTAATTTTGTCTCATTGTAGTTGTGGATCTCTAGGTACAGCACAATTTTTAAAAACTAAGTCATTATTAGGCTTTTCTTTTCCTGGCAGTTAAAGATGTTAACATTATATTAAAAATGAAGGTAATTTAAAGAACTTAAAGTTCCATTCGCCAGAAAATTGATGTATTTATTTTCAAAAATAAGAATTCATAAAATAGTACTCCATTAAATATGAAAAGAATAGATTAAGTCAGAGGAAAAGTGCCCTTTATTCCAAAGTTCTTTCCTGTATATGTTCTTAGAAGCTGGCTTCCCTCACCATGTAGCCAACTTATGTCAGAATTTCAGATGTTTTGGAGCTCTTCAGGTCTATAGGATAATTTTTTTTTGCCTCTTTCGTTTCCTTTGTTTTGCATTCCTTGGTAATTTTATCCTTTTCTTCAAAACCTTGCAGGATGTTAGGAGGATGAAGTTTTTAGAATTGTGCCTGACACATAGTTAAGAATTCGGTAGTGTTTGCCATTATACTATTTTCTTTTTCTTTTCTTTTTTTCTCCCCAATGTGAGTCTGGTAAAATACACACAACTATTATTTAGTTTCATTTTTGCCTATCTGTATTTAAATATATATGATTAGTATACAGAAGAAAGTCACAAGCCAAACAATCTCAGAAATATCTAGTATTGACCTATTAGAAAGTTTGGATTTTATTATAATCTTCACTTATTAAATGTTTATCAAGCATCTCATATTTGCAAGGCAGTTTGAGAGAGGTATTATTCAGAAATGAATCTTGACAATTTTCTACAATATGAATTTCTTATTTCAGTAACTAGTAATAAATATTATTTAAAATGTAGAGGAGATAAGACTTACATAAATAATTCAAGATTGAAAGTTAAAAGTGCCCCAAGAAAGGTAGAGATAAAAATGAGAGTTCACAGGGGAAAATGGAAGAGCTATTTTCAGTTTAGGGGTTAATAATTCATACAAGAGAGAGGATTTGAAATGAACTTTGGTGATAGAGCTGGTTTTGGACAAGCATAAATTTGAGAGAGGTGGGAAGATGTGATGAATTGTGGGTGCCTGCAAATTCCCTGTCACTCCCCCCATTGAAAGGTGGGGTTTATTTCTGCTCCCCTTGCATCCTAGCTGACTCTGTGACTGCTTTAACCAATGCAACAAGACTGAAGTGACACTGTGCCAGTTCTGAGCCTGACTTCTAAGAGGACTGGCAGCTTCTGCTTCCTCCCTGTTGCAACCCTCACATTTAGGATATCCTAAAATTTACTTTGTGTGTTAATAACAAAGATATGTGAGTAATTTTCCTTTCTTACAATGAATGTCCTTGTCATGTTTTGGCATTATAGGAAATACAGAAAAAAATATATTGAATATTAAAAAATTATAGGAAAACTTCTTATAATTTTATATCATCTTAAATATGAAGCAATTTAGGCTGGGAAGTTGGCTTGTGGAAAATATTTTTAAATATTATAATTTAATTCCATTTATTTTAATTCCACAGAGATACTCCTCAGGAAAAGCAACCCCAAGAAACATAATTGTCAGATTCACCAAGGTTGAAATGAAGGAAAAAATGTTAAGGGCAGCCAGAGAGAAAGGTTGAGTTACCCACAAAGGGAAGTCCATCAGACTAACAGTGGATCTCCTGGCAGAAACCCTACAAGCCAGAAGAGAGTGGGGGCCAATATTCAACATTCTTAAAGAAAAGAATTTTCAACCCAGAATTTCATATCCAGCCAAACTAAGCTTCATAAGTGAAGGAGAAATAAAATCCTTTACAGACAAGCAAATGCTGAGATTTTGTCACCACTAGGCCTGCCTTAGAAGAGCTCCTGAAGGAAGCACTAAACATGGAAAGAAACAACCGGTACGAGCCACTGCAAAAACATGCCAAATTGTAAAGACCATCGATGCTATGAAGAAACTACATCAATTAACGGGCAAAATAACCAACTAATATCACAATGACAGGATCAAATTCACACACAACAATATTAACCTTAAATGTAAATGGGCTAAATGCCCCAATTAAAGGACACAGACTGGCAAATTGGATAAAGAGTCAAGACCCATCAGTGTGCTGTATTCAGGAGATGCATCTCACATGCAAAGACGCACATAAGCTCAAAATAAAGAGATGGAGGAAGATCTACCAAGCAAATGGGAAACAAAAAAAAAAGCAGGGTTGCAAGCCTAATCTCTGATAAAACAGATTTTAAACCAACAAAGATTAAAAGAGACAAAGAAGGCCATTACATAATGGTAAAGGGATCAATTCAACAAGAAGAGCTAACTATCCTAAATATATATGCACCCAATACAGGAGCACCCAGATTCATAAAGCAAGTCCTTAGAGACCTACAAAGAGACTTGGACTCCCACACAATAATAATGGGACACTTTAACACCCCACTGTCAATATTAGACAGATCAACGAGACAGAAGGTTTACAAGGATATCCAGGACTTCAACTCAGCTCTGCACCAAGCAGACCTAATAAACATCTACGGAACTCTCCACCCCAAATCAACAGAATATACATTCTTCTCAGCACCACATCACACTTATTCTAAAACTGACCACATAATTGGAAGTAAAGCACTCCTCAGCAAATGTAAAAGAACAGAAATCACAACAAACTGTCTCTCAGACCACAGTGCAATCAAATTAGAACTTAGGATTAGGAAACTCACTCAAAAGTGCACAACTACATGGAAACTGAACAACTTGCTCCTGAATGATTACAGGGTAAATAACGAAATGAAGGCAGAAATAAAGATGTTCTTTGACACCAATAAGAACAAAGACACAACGTACCAGAATCTCTAGGACACATTTAAAGCAGTATATAGAGGGAAATTTATAGCACTAAATGCCCACAAAAGAAAGCAGGAAAGATCTAAAATTGACACCCTAACATCACAATTGAAATAACTAGAGAAGCAAGAACAAACAAATTCAAAAGCTAGCAGAAGGCAAGAAATAACTAAGATCAGAGCAGGACTGAAGGAGATAGAGACACAAAAAAACCCTTCAAAAAATCAATGAATCCAGGAGCTGGTTTTTTGAAAAGATCAACAAAATTGATAGACCGCTAGCAAGACTAATAAAGAAGAAAAGAGAGAAGAATCAAATAGACACAATAAAAAATGACAAAGGGGATATCACCACCAATCCTACAGAAATACAAACTACCATCAGAGAATACTATAAACACCTCTATGCAAATAAACTAGAAAATCTAGAAGAAATGGATATATTCCTGGACACATAGACCCTCCCAAGACTAAACCAGGAAGAAGTTGAATCTCCGAATAGACCAATAATAGACTCTGAAATTGAGGCAATAATTAGTAGCCTAGCAACCAAAAAAAGTCCAGGACAAGATGGATTCACAGCCAAATTCTACCAAAGGCACTAAGAGGAGCTGGTACCATTCCTTCTGAAACTATTCCAATCAATAGAAAAAGAGGGAATCCTCCCTAACTCATTTTATGAGGCCAACATCATCGTGATACCAAAGCCTGGCAGAGACACAACAAAAAAAGAGAATTGTAGACCAATATCCCTGATGAACATCGATGCAAAAATCCTCAATAAAATACTGGCAAACCGAATCCAGCAGCACATCAAAAAGCTTATCCACCACGATCAGGTTGGCTTCATCCCTGGGATGCAAGGCTGGTTCCACATATGCAAATCAATAAACGTAATCCATCACATAAACAGAACCAATGACAAAAACCACATGATTATCTCAATAGATGCAGAAAAGGCCTTTGAAAAAATTCAAAAGCCCTCATGCTAAAAACTCTCAATAAACTAGGTATTGATGGAACGTATCTCAAAATAATCAGAGCTATTTATGACAAACCCACAGCCAATATCATACTGAATAGGCAACAACTGGAAGCATTCTCTTTGAAAACCAGCACAAGACAAGGATGCCCTCTCTCACCATTCCTATTCAATGTAGAGTTGGAAGTTCTGGCCAGGGCAATCAGGCCAGAGAAAGAAATAAAGCGTATTCAATTAGGAAAAGAGGAAGTCAAATTGTCCCTGTTTGCAGTTGACATGCTTGTTATTTAGAAAACCCCATCGTTTCAGCCCAAAATCTACCTAAGGTGATTAGCAACTTCAGCAAAGTCTCAGGATACAAAATCGATGTGCAAAAATCAATCACAAGGCATTCTTATACACGAATAACAGACAAACAGGGAGCCAAATCATGAGTGAACTCCCATTCACAACTGCTACAAAGAGGATAAAATACCTACAAAGAGGATAAAATACCTAGGAATCCAACTTACAAGGGATGTGAAGGACCTCTTCAAGGAGAACTACAAACCACTGCTCAACGAAATAAAAGAGGATACAAACAAATGGAAGAACATTCCATGCCCATGGATAAGAGGAATCAATATTGTGAAAATGGCCATAGTGCCCAAGGTAATTTATAGATTCAATGCCATCCCCATCAAGCTACCAATGACTTTCGTCACAGAATTGGAAAAAGCTACTTTAAAGTTCATATAGAACCAAAAAAGAGCCCGCATTGCCAAGGCAATCCTAAGCAAAAAGAACAAAGCTGAAAACATCATGCTACCTGACTTCAAACTATACTACAAGGGCTACAGTAACCAAAACAGCATGGTACTGGTACGAAAACAGAGATATAGACCAGTGGAACAGAACAGAGGCTTCAGAAATAACACCACACATCTACAACCATTGGATCTTTGACAAACCTGACAAAAACAAGAAATGGGGAAAGGATTCCCTATTTAATAAATGGTGCTGGGAAAACTGGCTAGCCATATGTAGAAAGCTGAAACTAAATCCCTTAATTACACCTTATACATAAATTATTTCAAGATGGATTAAAGACTTAAATGTTAGATCTAAAACCATAAAAACCCTAGAAGAAAACCTAGGCAGTACCATTCAGGACATAGGCATGGGCAAGGACTTCATGACTAAAACACCAAAAGCAATGGCAACAAAAGCCAAAATAGACAAATGGGATCTAATTAAACTAAAGTGCTTCTGCATGGCAAAAGAAACTACTGTCAGAGTGAACAGGCAACCTACAGAATGGAAGAAGATTTTTGTAATCTACCCATCTGCCAAAGGGCTAATATCCAGAATTTACAAAGAACTCAAACAAATTTACAAGAAAAAAAAACCCCATCAAAAACTGGGCAAAGGATATGAACAGACACTTCTCAGAAGAAGACATCTATGCAGCCAACAGACACGTGAAAAAATGCTCATCATCACTGGTCATCAGAGAAATGCAAATCAAAACCACGATGAGAAACCATCTGACACCAGTTAGAATGGTAATCATTAAAAAGTCAGGAAACAACAGATGCTGTGGAGGATGTGGAGAAATAGGAATGCTTTTACACTGTTGATGGGAGTGTAAATTAGTTCAACCATTGTGGAAGACAGTGTGGCGATTCCTCAAGGAACTAGAACCAGAAATATCATTTGACCCAGCAATCCCATTACTAGGTATATAACCAAAGGATTATAAATCATGCACACGTATGTTTATTGCAGCACTATTCACAATAGCACAAATTTTGGTATTTTGTGCTTTCATTTTCATCCCATTCAAAATGCTTTTTAAATTCCTTTTTTATTTCTTCTTTTATCCATGGGTTATGGAGAACTGTGTATTTAGTCTGTACATATTTGGGATTTTCTGTTACTGACTTCTAAAATTCAATTTTGATCAGAAAGCATACTTTGTGTGATTTGAATCTTTTGAAATTAATTTAGACTTGTTTTATGGTCTAGAATATGAACTAACTTGTAAATATTTTTTGTGCACTTAAAATGAATGTTTTCTGTTGTTCTCCTTATATAAATGTCAATGATGTCAAATTATTTGATAGTCTTGTTCAAATTGTCTATATTTTTACTAACTTTGTCTTTATCAATTGTTAAAAGAGAGTGTTGACATTTACCATTATAAGAGTAAATGTGTCTATTTTCCTTGCAGGTCTATTGGCCTTTGCTTCATATATTTTCAATCTCTGTTAAGTATATAAACATTTAGGATTTTTATGTCCTCTTGATGATTTGGTGCCTTTTTTATCAGGAAATCACCTTCTTTCTCACTGGTCATATTCTTTGCTCTGACAGCTACTGAGTCTGATACTTATAAAACCAATCCTGCTTTTTATGATTGCTGTTAACATGGTATACATATTTTCCATAATTTCCCCACTTGCAAACTGTTTATGTCCTTATTCTTGTAGGAATTATATAGTGGGTGAAATAGTTGGCAATCTGATCATCTTTACCTTTTTTCTTTTCACAAGGGGTGTTATGTTTAATGTGATAATTTATATGGTTAGGCATACATTTCTTTTTAGTGTGATAACTGATTTAGTTCGGTTTAAATCTACCATCTTGACTATTTATTTCTATTTATCCCATAACTCCTTTGTTCTCTTTTTCTGCCTTCTTTTGTATTGAGTACTTTTGTATTTAATGTTATCCCTTCTGCTTGATTTTTAGCTATAAGTTTTTGTTTGTTTTTGGTGAATGATTTGGGGTTTGTAGTATACATTTGGGTCATTTGACCACCATGGCTTAAGAATCAGCAAATGCCTGGAGTGAAAAGCTGTCACAGAGTACCAGGTTCACTTCTGTGTACCCATCTTCTTCCTGTAATCTTGTCCTGTTGATCCTGGCCACCTTGACATGCTCATATTCAGAGTTTTGATTCCCCTAGAGGAAGAGCAACACAAATATTGGGTCCACCTCAAAAATCTTTGCTTCTCTCTAGGATTGTGGCCTCTTAAATCCTGACTACCTTGGAAAACCTCCAATGCCTTCAAACTTACTTTAAAAAAAGTATCCACTTTTCTATGTATTCTTGATTAGAGCATGGTTTTTTACAAGATAGTCCATCAGAGCTGAAACCAGGTGGACCAGGATCATTAGTTTTTGGATGAAGCATTTTTCATATTTGAAAGATAAAATTATTTGTAAATTTTATGCCTTATTAACATATTTCCACTATTTTAAAAAGTGGAATATTTTTGTGTTTACAGTATATTCAGAGAATATAAATAGCATCACAACTACTTTAGGATTCAAACTGTGTTCAGTGAAACTTAGGGTTTCTCCAGTTAACTCTAAGAGCTCCCTAAAGAAGCTATTATAATGATGTTTCTATCATTATCTCTATATTTATATCTCTCCCCGCCCCCCCCCCCCCACACACACACACTCACACACACAAACATTAATTCAGCATGTCAAGTCTCCGGTCACAAAACTGTATGTGGAAATGAGAATCTGTGGCACAGAATAAAAAGTTTCCATCAGTGATATACACACAAAAAACTCACTGGAAAAATCATTTAAAATAATTTTTATCAGTAATCAGGCAAATTTCTTCTTGTTTTTGGCAAATAAATGCATTATGTTTATAAATCATTCTGCCTACATTTTGAGGTAACAAAAATTTAAATTTACAAATTATGTAAAGTGTTTATTGTTATGAAGTCACTCATGCTTTAATTCAAGTCGTTCTCCCTCTTAATTCATTTTATAGTTTTGGAATGGCAAGTAGAGCTAATGTTACCACAAACATTTCCATTAATCTGAAAAATGCGTTTTTTGAAAAGCTGCTCAGCACAAATAAGGCTATAAATAAAGCTTCTTTTGCTAAATAAGTTTAAATTAGTTACATTTCAAATAGTGATACAGTGCTGGAACCCTACTAAAAATGAGAGAAATGAGGGGAAGCAGCATTGAGTTGTTGTCTCTATACATTTTTTTTTTAAATTTGAAGGGGACAAGTAAGTCAGGCAAATAGCGATTTAAATGGCTTTAAAAAAATTTCCACTTTTTTGCCTTTTAGTTTTAGTGATTTAGTGGTTATTGGCATTTCTTTTAGTATGAAAAATGAATTTATTTAAAGGCACTGATTTTGTGAATTTGTGTGAAGGCACTAGGCACTTACTGTGAAATTTTAACTGAGTTTTTATGGCTATGGCATAAAGCTAAAAAATCAATCCAAACATGGTAGCCATAATTTAATGAAAGGTGACTCTCTTAAACTGACTTAGTTCCAAATGTCTGGCCTTATTTTAATTTAATGGCTCTGTTTCTAAGCAATAATCTAATTTTAAGCTTTTTGTTTATTCCAAGCAAAGTCAAACAATATGTACATTTGTTAGGAATAATCTTTGGGTGACACTTGAGTTGATGTATCCCATTAAAAAGGATTTGGGGAACCTCTTTTGAGGAACCTGTCCAAACTGTTTCTTCTTATGGTTTGTAGAAATAAAAGGGATAAAATCAACTACGTATCTCTCTTATTCAAAATTAACTGTTGAATGTTAAATATTTTCCACATCTATTCATTTCGGATTTATTGAAATAACTTTCAGAAGTGGGACTTCTTCCAAATTCTTAGAGCATTTTAACCATAAAAGGCATAAAAATATTTTGCAATCCCATGGGCAGTAATATGATATTTGGGAGTTTTTTTTAAAGAAATGAACAGTGTATAAACTTTCCAAATTAGAAGTTTATGCGTAGTCCATCATGGACAACATTTATTTCAGTGTCTATAATGTGTTGAGTCCTTGAAATACAAATTGGACAAAAGAAAGGAAAATAAAATTTATGGAGTATGCCCTATTTTGTAGGTATTTAAACTGTTATCTAATTTATTTCACAGCACTACTACTAGGGTAGTAGGTTGCTATGGTCTGAATGTTCCCATCTCCCCAACATTGATATGTTGAAACTTAGTCCCCAACGTATGGTATTAAGAGGGGTGGCCTTTGGGAGGCAATTAGGTCACGATGGCTCCGCCCTCATAAAGGGGATTAATGCCCTATGAAAGAAGCCAAAGGGAGTTTGTTCACCCCTTCCACCAAGTGAGGACACAGTAAGAAGGCACTCCTTATAAAGCAGAGAGCAAGTCTTCTCTAGACACTAGAAATCTGCTGGTGCCTTATCTTGGATTTACCAGTCTCTAGAACTGTAAGAAATAAATTCTTGTTGCTTATGAGCCATCCAGTTTATGATATTTTTGTTATAGCAGCCCGAATGGAAAAGAGAGAGATGTCATCTCAATTTTAATGAGGAGGAACCTACTGCAAACCTGCAGTTAAGTAAACTGTCCTTGACTATAAAGGCAACAAATGAAGACGTGAAATATAAACACCAATAGAGGGAAGGAAAGAAAGGTACACCTTAAAGTAACCACTTCCATTGCATCCTCACAACAACACATTCATGAATTCATTCAATCACTCTCACTAGTTAGGATCTGGTATGCATCTGTCTATGTGCTGGGCATGAGGGATGTAAAATAAGTAGTTGTGGAGCCTGATCTCAAGGTTATAGTATAAGATGTAGTAATAGATTGCAAATGCCAATGAGAGAGGAATGCCCAAGGCAAACGTACTTTGCCCTGTTAGTTGAGATGCTGTCCTATGCCAGGCCCTGTCTTGTTTATCTGCACAACAACGGGAGACAGATATCAGTCCCCTTATTTTGTAGATGAAGAATCGAACTTCATAGAGATTAAGAAAATCGTTAATGGTAATCCAACTACCTGTGGTGGGGGGCTTACCTTTGAACCAAGCTCATGTATCAGCTTCTGTTTTTACCTTGTGCAAAACTTGAAATAATTCTCCACACTTTTTTGTGTCAATTATGCAGAGTACATTCATTCAAGGTTAGTGAGCAGTGTATATTTTCAGGAGATTTCTTTAAAAAAAAGTTCCATTGCAACACGTTTTTCTCACTAATACTGAAGATTCATTTAGTGATTAAAAACACATAAGCTTGTCATTAGAATGGTGATTGTGGACTGTTCCCTTCAGCACGCTCTTCATCCCAAACATTATTCAAAGCATCTCACGCCTCTGATTAGAAGTCAGCCTACTGAGAATAGCCACTACTAGGGTGGTCAGTGATGATGAAAACCTCCCCAATAAGGGATTCCCGAATGCCCAGATAAGAGGAGTGTATCCTCTGGACATCCACAGGTGATAAGTAGAAAATGGCTAAACAGATAGTACATTATTTCATCTCCCTGAACTATCAGAATCCTTTCTTTTCTTTGCATCCTACCAGGGAGGTTCTGCCACAACAACCTAATTGACTGTATGGCAAGCCTAGCAGCCTAGCAGACTCTTAATGCCACTCCTGAGTGCTGGACCCACATTCTCAAGTCCCATATCCTGAGTGCACTCACATCAACACATTCGCCTGCCTAACTTGCTATTTAATTATCTTCTGTTGGCTATCCTTACAGTCAATGCTCAGTCATGTTCCTCAGTGTTGCATCCCAATTTCTCCCTACACCTACTCCTGCCCAGTAAGTTTTCTGGACACCACGCATATACATGAACAACCCAATTCGAATCTCATTTGAGGATCAGTTTCCTGAGGCCACTCCTGGTATCAATTACTATAGAGTTAGGGTTCTAAGAGAAAATAGTGCACCGAAAATGGGTCACTGAGGAGGGTTTAATAAAAGGACTTTATACAAAGGTGCAGGCTGGTTTGAGGGAAAGTAACGGGGATGGCACAGCACCCTATCTCTGTTATTATCCCTCGGGTGATTGGGAAAGGGGAAGGAACAGTTTCCAGAATACAGGGAGAAGAGCTGCATAGACAGGACAGAAACTATAACCTGTGAAGGATGCACCCAACATGTAGTGATTCAATGGGGAGGGAGCTGGGAATGAAACCACCCCAGCCTCACGCTTTCTCCCACCCAGGCACCCTGCCAGCATAGGTAGAAGACCAGGAAGCAAAGGAGCCTCTGGATGGTTTCCATAACATTAGCATTCTGAGGCACAATGTAGGGTAGAAAAAGGGGTCTGGAGAGGCAAATACAAGATATCCAAGCAGCGGGCCAAATATTTAACATAGGACTGTTAATGTTATTTAAAATGCATTTGGGAAGCAGCTATGTTCAATTATAATTGTTTTTCCCTAGATAACTAATTATGTTGAATAGGTGACTGCATTCATTTTGTGAAAGCGGAACAATTAAATATTCAGAATTCAGCCAAAGAGTTTATCTTAAGGAACATTTCAAGTTTTGAAAAATTTACATTTATATCAGAGTTATGCTCATTTGCATTTAATGATCATATTATTTCAAAAACATTCATTATTTAACAAAGAATAATGAACTGCGTTCCCTTCTCTTTTCTCAATTTCGGCTGTAATTTAATACACGGTACGGTGTTCGTTTTCATAAACTGCACATAAACTGAAACATATATATTTGGTTAGCAGTATTTATTACATAAAAAGAACATCATGGGGTTCTTGGGTAGAAAGTATAAAGAAATGGAAAGGGTTGTAAAAGAATAATTTAAAATAACTTCGTTACACTATTATTTATATCATCCTTTATTCTTTTAGAGTGCATGTTTGGAAGGTAATAATTCAAACTGTGTTCTATTTTGTTTGGGTTTTAATTGTTGAAACTTCTGTAGGTAATCAATATCACATGCTGCTTAACTGAAAAATGATCTAAACAGTCTCTTTCATTCATGGTTGTCTTTGATACTTTTAAGGATTAACTCAAGTCTGCAGAGGAAGCTTCGGACAGTGGTTAAGCTTGTGGACATTAGTAATAGATTTCATGTTTTAAAAATATGGTTGAAGAGGTGTTCACCCTCTATGGTTGTTGTGAAGATTATGTGTGTGTAATATTTAAAGTGCTTAGTGCCTAGCATACAGTAAATGCTCAACTAACTCCACTTCCCTTTGCACTACATGTTTGCCTAGTTAACATGTTATGCCTAGATCTCTTCACAAAGATAACTAACTCACAGGAGGCTTCCTTGATCCACTGATTATAAGAAGCTCTCTAATATACCTCTTTAGGGTAACCTCTATTTTTCCTTTACAGTACTTGGTTTGTAATTATATGCCTGTGGGTTTACTAAATTAATGTCTGTTTCTCTTGCTAGGCTCTGAGCATTTTGAAACTGTGTTTGTTTTACTAGCCAGTGTCACATGATAGCAATAAAAGTAATATGTGTACAGGAACTTACTGACTGACCGAAAGTCTCCAGAGTACTGGGAATGCTGGTAGGCATACTGCATTTGTTCAATAAATACCTTGATAATCAGGTTGCAACAGACACTGACCTGGAAATGCATTTAGAAGACAATGATCTTCAACCCAGAATTGTTCCTGAGTGGAAATACTTGCTGAGCTTTAACTGTACAGCAGCTTTGATCATGTGAAATTAAAATGTATGCTTCTTCCTGTTCCAGAAGCCAAAGAGTACAGGGAGTCCAACGTCTGTCTCGCTCAGGTACCAGATAAGGTTTTAGAGTTATCAGTAGCAAGTCTTGCTCACAAAAGACTTAGCTTCAAACACTGAAGCACCTCTCTCCATAACTTTAGTCTCAATTGTTAAGAAAACATTTTTCAAATGAATAAATTTTGTTTGCACAAGTCAAAAGAATTTGAAGTTTGCTTATACTATGAACAGATATTTATTAAGCACCTATTATGAACAATGGTTTGGGAGACAAGCCATTCATGGAGGAGAACTGTTTTGTTTTTCTTTAACCAGAAATCCAAGGGGGCTTTTCTGAGATTGAAGAGCAACAACAGGAGGCTAGAGTGGGTTGTGCAAGAAGCAGCCAGACACAGGGGAGGAGAAAATGAAAAAAAAAAAAAAAGGAGTAAGCATTTTGGGGATGATTGAAATATGGGGCAAAAGAGAGAGATTTCGGCTGCTGTTATGAATGGGAAATGTATTAGTTATCTATTGCTATGTAACAAATTACCCCAAGCCTGGGCGCTTAAAACAGCAAATATTTAGAAATACACAATTCTGTGGGTCAGGGATCTGAGCACAGTTTAGCTATGTGGTACTTGCTCGGGTCTTTCATGATATTTCACTCAAGCTGTCAGTCAGGCCTGCATTCATCTCAGGGATCAATTAGAGGAGGATCTACTTCCAAGCTCACTCAGGCATCTGTAGGTGGGCCTCAGGCTCTGGCCTTGTGGGCCTCTCCAGATGCTGCCAAGTGTCCTTATAGCATAGCGACCAGCATCACCAGTGCAAGAGAGAGATCAAGAGAGGAACCGAGATGGAAGCCACAGGTTTTTTATAGCCTCATCTTAGAAGTGGTATTCTGCCATTTCTGCCATATTGTATTCACTAGAAGAAAGGCACTAAGCCCAGCCCACTTTCAAGGGGAAAGAAATTAAGTTCTAGAATATTTGGAAGAATTTGGGCATATATATATATATTTTTAGACAGGGTTTCACTCTGTCACCCAGGCTGGAAGGCAGTGGCACTATCTTGGCTCCCTGCAACCTCCACCTCCCAGGTTCAAGCGATTCTCCTGACTCAGCCTCCTGAGTAGCTGGGATTGCAGGTGCCTGCCACCACGCCCAGCTAATTTTTTTTTTTTTGTATTTTTAATAGAGACGGGGGTTTCACCATGTTGGCCAGGCTGGTCTCGAACTACTGGCCTCAAGTGTTCTATCTGCCCACCTTGGCCTCCCAAAGTGCTGGGATTACAGGCGTGAGCCACTGCGCCTGACCTTTGCACATATTTTTAAAACCAACAGAAAACTTAGGAGACTATCCAGGTCTCTGTGTGATGCCCTATGTATCATCTTTGGGCTGAGCTTTTAAAGAAAGCTAAAGATATGTAGTAAGAAGTCACCATTTCCCTCAAGCTCCTAGGAATCAACTGTGTGTAGGGGGCAGCAGGAGTTTATGTGCGTGCATATGTGTGTGTGTGTGAGAGAGAGAGAAAGAGAAAGTAGAGGCAGGCCTGAAGGCAGCCCAGCTAAAGTCAGATTACATATAAATTGATACCAAAAAGCACAGTGCCTTAGTTCACATCAATGGTGGTCTACAGGAGGGAGGATTCAGCATGGTCTACAGAAGTCAGAAAAGTCTTCATAGAAGAAACATGAGTTGCTCCAGGTCATGAATATTAGTATGTTATATTTATTTAATGTATTTTGCTTATTATTAAGGAAAAGATCATTCAAGTCAGATTTCCGCTCTTTAAATGAAGCAAAATAACTGGGTTCATTTGTTAGCTTATATTATGTCTTTTTTTCCCATCTAAAATACTTTATCTTTTTATATGAAAGTCTCTTATTATTTAAGTTACTGTGTATTGAATAGGGGCGAAAAAAATTCCTTGAATAATGGATGATCTACCTCTTTGGTGCTCCTGCTGTTTAGAGTGTGTGTGTGTGTGTGTGTGTGTGTGTGTGTGTGTGTGTGTGTCTCCTCACAAGCCTTTGTACATTTATATGATACTGTATGTACCAGGCATGCAAATCTTGAAATAAGGGAAAGTAGGTTGCATCTCCCATCTAAATTCTTCTTAGTCCAAAGTCAGTGCTCTGGGAGCTATGAAACTCCATATTCATCAGTTAAACTTGCTACTTCTGCTGTGGTCATTAGTGGTTCAGGCAAATAGAAGAAAAAGTAACTTCTCTCTACCACATCCCCCTTTATATTATTTCCTTGATCGAGCACAGAACTATTTTGCCACAGAGAACTCTGTTGTTGTTTTTTTTTTCCTGTTTTTTTTTCTCCTCTTCACTCCTATAATGTCAATGGTGCTGATGCAGCTGCATAATTTGCATAGAAAGTTTCTCAGTTCTGTAGTCAGAATACCAATCAGGTGGCCTCTTTCTAAGCATGTTTATTCTTTCTTAATTGACTCTTCACTTGCATGCTTTCATGCACAATGCATATCTGCTTGTATATTCTCAGCCATCTGTCAAACACTCACCAAGCCTAAAGAGTGGCCTCATAAGCCAACTTGAACACTATGAAAACATTGGTATGTGGCCCAATATTATAGAACTGTGATCAAAATCTTCTTTTTTTTAAAAAAAGCGATCAATAAAAATATATAACCCTAGAGTCTTGGTTGACCTACATTGATTATATTTATTAACATGTAAGTCTGCATTCACCAAGATAGAGCCAGCTATATATTTATGGTAAGTGACCTTTTAGTTATAAACAACTGCATTTATCCACTCCAACTGTAAGCAATCCTACATGATTTCCAGCCCATAGAAAGGAATCCACTTTGTCATTCTATTAGTAACTGCTACCCAGAGTAAGACTGGCTGATCATAAATTTTGGACTTTACTAATGAGAAGAACATTTGGAAATATACCCATGGGAAGAATAGGACAAAATAGTTTAAATTGAAAGTCCTAAAAAATCCTAGAAAAATCTGGGTTTGATGGTCACATACTCATAGATCATCTAGTTCAATTTCCCTTCTAGTGCTTTAAACAACTTCAGAAAATATCATTCAACAAAAGCCATATTGCTAAACTTGAAATATATTCAATGAAGATGTAACCTATTATCTCTCAATTCATTCCATAAAACTTAAAGTGCCGTCTCTCTGCCAGAACCTGTGCTGAGAGTTGGTAGTATAAAACTGAGGAAGGCTTGAGCCTCTGCCCTCCCACATCTCATCCCTTCCATTTCTAGCTACTTCTATATTTAGAAAGTGATTGCATTTATTTAGTAAAAATCCTCCCTAGAAGATCCAACGATCTTTGGTTTGCCATCTGGGAGTTATGCAGACAAGACAAATCTCTTCTTTATCTTGCTAGTCCTTTAGATTTGAAGACAGTTATATCCACTCAATCTTTTCTTTTTCAGAGGCCTCTGGTCTTGGAAAATCCAGGTTATTTTCCTTTGAAAATATTTTGATTTGAAAATGTCCACTTTCAAATGTGGGTTGCTGAACCTGATACAGTTTACTTTAGGCATGCATATCTGGACACCCTAGAAAAGACTGAAAAGAACACTTTAAGCCAGAAGTGTGGATTATTAATGGATTCTGCGGGTTTGTAATCATAGAATGGAAACATGATGATTTTTCTTAGACTGCATTCATTCCCCCAAGTCCTGCCATCTATTGGCCAGATAGTATCATAAATAGCAGAGTAAATCCCCTTAGCTAAAGTCCTTGTTTTCTAGGTCGTATTGTTATCACCCTGGACATTTTTTATGACTTATATAACTCATGAATAATAACATACTCATCCTCAAGTAATAATTAAATCTTCATTTGCAATAGAACCTTTTGCTTTAGGGAAAAAGGACACTGCCTAATCACATAAACATGAAATGCATCTGTTCAAAATAAAACAGACATTTTTATAATGTTATGCATTTTTTAAAAGTTAAATAAGCAAGGAAAAAAGAAATAATGCTGAGTAAGGAATATAAAAGGGAACAGAGTAAAACTTTGGTAATTTAAGCTGTTACTTTTTAAAAATGAGAACATGTATATATGCTATAATACATGCTGATTGCAAAACATAATTTCAGAAAAATAATTTCATAAAGACAAGCATAAAGGAAAGAGAAAGTGAAGACGATCTGGTATACCATTAACATCAAATGCTTTTCATCATTTTCTTGACAACCCAGGACTACTGCTAACAATTTGATGTATGTCCTTCAGGACCCATTCTCTCTCTCTCTGTGTATGTATATGTATACATGTATGTATATGTATACATATACATACACAGATGTGGGTGTAAAACTATAAACTGAGGTCACAATGGACACATTTAGTAGCTTGTTATCAAATAATTAACATAGTGTGAAAAACTTTCCATCGTAAGTACAACACTATATGAATACTCTTAATGATGATAGAATTATATAGAGGCACCATAAGAATTTTAAACTTCTTCTAATAACAGACATTTGGCTACTCTACAGTTTTTTCCCATTATAATCAAATATATGCACCCATATTTCTGCCCATTGTCTGATTATCTACTTGGGATAAATCCAGTGAAGGACAATCCTTGGCTCAAAAGGTAAATACAAATAAAAAATTTGATATATCTTGCCAAACCACTCTCTGGAAAGTTTAACAATGTACATTCTTCCCAGCAATATATGAGAATGCCATTCATCACATTCTCACAAGCCAATGGTTTCATTTTAATTTTCGAGAATTTGATTTTTGTTGAATCTACATTGCTTTGAGTACTGTAAAGGGTGAAAATCTTTGCATAAGTTTATTGGCTATTTATATTTTCTCTTGTAAATATGCTTTGTTAATTTTCCCATTAGTGTGGTAACCTTTTTCTTATTGATTATATAGAATATTAAGACTATTATGCCTTTTCTGTCATTTATACTGGAAATTTTATTTTTAGAGTTTGATTTTTAAATTTGTTTATGATGTTTCCCTCCCCTAGAATAGAAATTTTAAATTTTGATATAGTCAATAATATTAGTGGCCTCTGGTAGCTTACAGTCTTGACAATAGTTAGCCATTTCCCAAGGTGGTCCATATAAGGCAGTTTCTCTATAACAGAAAACATGACTAATATAGACATGTGTTATTCCATTACCAGCTTTTAATTTCCTGGTCATGGGCTTAATGATTAATAATTTAAGATATTGATTTAGGTTTTTCAGTCTACACACCAAAATAATATTTTCCAAATATAACTTTGTATAATTAATCAATAAAATAAAACTTTTCTCCTTTACATTAATTGATTTAGTGAACAATTATTGAACACTAGGTGAATGTATGTAACTCCTATACTCAGAAAAACAGGAGAAACAATAATGTCAGTTACCCAGATCCCATGGAATTACAGATAGTAATAGGTTGCTTGAGATATCACTTTATAATTAGAAGTCAATTTCTAGGAGAGTGGATGCTGACAGTATTTTTGAACAAGACATTTAATGTTGGGGAAATAACAAGTAAAAGGTAATGTAAGAGAAAGCACTTTTTATTCCTTCCTTCTTCTCTCGCTTTTTTTTTTTCTGTAAGAAAAGTGTCTCTCAGACGAAGCTATGAGGGGATAGTAGGCACGGGTTGGTAGCAAAATGTTAGAGAACTTTTCAGGCAGTAAGAACAGCCTCATACTGCAAGGCAGAGGGAAATGAGCAAGCTGTAATTACGAAAAGGCCAACCTAGCTCAATCAGAGAACTGGTCACAGAGGAGCTGAGATTGATGCTCGTGGGCCAACAGATGGGAAGACTTGGGTGACAGACTCAAGAGTTGAGATGTCATGTGATCTGTGATGGAAATCATCTTTAAATTATGCTTCTGCCATTTATCAGTTATTTTGCTGGAGACAGATTCCTTGAATTTCTCCTAAAAGATTTATATTTAGAGAGGGATGATTATTTTTCTGTGCTTCGGAGAAAAAGGACTGGAGTGAAGTTTGATAAATTGTATATCCAAGCATCAACCATTTTCTTTAAATGATAGATTCTAAAGTCAGTTAGTCACACATGCCAGGTAGAGCAGATAGAGTTATTTTAACACAACAATTTCTGATTGATTTTCTTTAGCAACACCCAATGTGAGTAGGTCAAACTACAAATTATGGCCTGTATGATTTTCTCTTCCAGCAGTTTGCTAATAGGATCATCCAACAAGAAAAAAGCCTTTTTCAAGATTAAAAACATCATCTGGATAAGTTTAGATTATTTTGATAGGTACATCTCAAGGGTAAACTGAAGAGAAAAAAAGACGTCTTTATAGCTGTGCTTCAGTTGCCTTCCTCGTTTCCAAAATAAGATCTAATGTGCAATGCTGTTTTGGTCTTTTTTTTCTTAAAAGGGTGAATGTTTACGTAAGTCTCATATTTTGTTTATTCAGGACACTATAACTTTATAGTTTAAAGAAAGAAAATAAAATTTATGTTTTTATATGGTTATTTTCTGCCACAAAGCTAACAATGTTTAAGTATAGTGTCATTAACACCCACAATCTATGTGGGTTTTGAAAAAAGGAAGGAAAAAGTGTTTTATTTTGTTTTTGCTATAGGAATAAGTGCTCAGAACATGAAATTATATACAGTTGACATTCACTGACTTTAGAGAGGTCCTGCATTTATTGACCTTAAGTGGTATTATTTCGGGTTATGAAAGGCTGCCAAAATGTGACTCTAGTCAAGGTAAGCACTTAGGCATATTTATGATTTTCTTTAAATATCTTTCTAAGTATATCATATTTATTATAATCAGATTCTGCTACAGAACTGCTTTCAAAAACAGGGCCTCCACCAATGGCTGCACAATCTGTACAATGCACAACTCCATTAAACACATGGACTGCAATGTGAATGGTGCCCCTGGAGCTGTGCAATGGGGCTTATGTGAAAATGCCCATGCTGCAAAATAAAATATTGAAACAGATTGAGTGAGTTGGCTTAAATGATTACAAATAAAGCTATACCTATCTATCACATTTTGTAAGTTAGAGAAATTATTAAAGCAGACTTAATCTTATGTTTTTATATCCAAACACAAATGTGTATATATGTGTGTGTGTATTGAAATGCATACATAGGATATAACCTTTGAAAATACAAATGATCTAAGATTTGATGTGTTGCCACTTTGGTGAAATTAAGCTGAATAAATATTTTTACAATATGATAAATATGCATAATTCATGATAGAAATTTTATTTTCTTGGGGAAAATTTGGGATGTTATAGCACCACACCAGATTTTTACTCTACAAATGACTTTTTAGTAAACGTAGTTTATATTGAAATTTTAAATATGGTAGCAACACACTTGTAAAGCACTTAATTTTATGGATTGAGAGTTCACGTATTTTTTCCTATGCAGCCTTTCGTCTTGTAAAAACCCAGATGAAGTCACTCTGTCTATCAATATGTTAATAAGTTTGTTTATATGCTGCACTTAATTTACATAATGTGCCTTAGCATTATAGTTCTTGGGAATGAACTAAGGAACAATTTTATTATTGTACAAAAATATGTGAAGACATTCACATTGTAAAAGACTAACATTAAATCTGAAATATACAGAATAAAATGTCCCTTTTCACATCCTATTCCATTCCTATTTCCACCCAACTACCCAAAAGTAAGCCATATTAATTGTTAGTATAAATTCTTTTGGTTTTTATACAATCACTTACATGCATATACATGTCTACATATTTTCATGTTTATTTGCTTTTAAAAATAAATGGGAACACTATTCATATTGTTCTACTTCTACACTTTTTAGATTAAGAATATATTTTAGAGATATTAACATAACCATACATAGGAATCTACTACATTCATTCTAAAGACTTGATAGTTTTTTATAGTGTGACTATACTTCATTTTATTTAAATGAATGTACACAACAAGTATTTATTGAGTACTTCCTTTAAATAAAGTATTTCCCTTCTGATTTACCTTCTGCAATTTTTAGCTGTAATAAACCATGCTTTGATGAATATTCAGGTAGGAAAAGCTTTATATAATATGAGTACATATGTCTACAGAGAAGATATTTAGGGAAGAAAGATATTCACATTCACAAAAACTTTATAGATTTTGCCAATCTGCTCTCCACAGTGGCTTTACAAATTTAACCTTGCACCAACTAAATACAGCTATGTTTTCTTGCATCCTCATTAACAAGGTATTAATCCATCTTTTTACTATTAGCTAATCTTATATTTAAGAAATACATATTTTTTGCAGGTCCTTGATAACTATTAAGGTTGGATATCTTTATATCTGTTTATTGGTAAAGTATATTATCTGTTCATATTCTTTGCCCATGTTTCCGTTGCCTTGTTTGCCTTTTTCTTGTTTTATCAAAGAAACTATTTGTGTATAAAATATTTTTGGGCTGGAATCGGTGGCTCACACCTGTAATCCCAGCACTTTAGGGGGCTGCAGCTGAAGGATCACTTGAGGCCAGGACTTCAAGATCAGCCTGGGCAACAAAGTGAGACCCCCATCTCAACCAAAACAATAAAAATAAAAAATTAGCCGGGTATGAGGGTGTGTGTCTGTAGTCCCAGCTACATGGGAGGCTGAGGTGGAAGGATCACTTGAGCCCAGGAGTTCAAAGCTGCAGTGAGCTATAATCACATGACTGCATTCCGGCCTGAGCAACAGAATGAGACCCTATCTCTAAAATGATGAAAAAAAGAATTGACCTTCGTATGTTAATTTGCAAATGTTTTCTCCCAGTGACTTAAAAAATTTTATTCACAGTATTTTTCATCACATCTTAAAAAAATGTATATGGCCAATTCCACATTTAAAAATATTTTCCTTCATATTTTTCTCATATTTATTACTATAGTTTTGCATTTTAAATTTAGTACTTCAGCTGATTTTATTGTTCCATCTTCCTCCTCTCTTAGCTTAGCTTTATCATTTATTCAATGCTTCCCCCAAGGATATAATATGCATCCTTGACTTATTAAATATTTATAAGTGAGTACTTTTACTTTCCTCAAACAATGGGAAGGGCTTAGAAAACTAACCCACTTACCTTGCTGTCAACTTATATGCTATTGTCATTGTGTATTTTAAACCTCACAAAACATTTTGTGCAACACATTTGATATTTATTTAGATTCATCGATCGATCTATCCATCCATCCATCCATCCATCTTAATCTGTCCGGTATCACTTGCTCTTCATTCCTTTCTATTTCTCTCACTTTCTGTTTGGAATCATTTTCTTTATGCCCGGAGAGCACCCATTAGTATTTCCTTTAGTGTGTTTCTGTTTGTAATAAATGTTCTTATTTTTTTAATTTAAAAATCCCTCTATTAAAATCCTCATATTATCTGTTCGTATTCTTTGCCCATGTTTCTGTTGCCTTCTTTGCCTTTTTCTTATTTTATCACAGAAAGGGTTTTTTTCCGGAATGAAGTTCTAGATTGACAGTTATTTTCTTAGGACAATTTGAAATTACTTCATGGTCCTCTGGCTCTCATTATTACTGTTGAGAAGTTGACTGTCAGTCTTATTGTTACTTCTTTGAAGGACATATGTCTTTTGTTTTCTATGGCTGGTTTTAAGATTGTCTTCATCTTTCATTTTTAGAAATTTTACTATAATATGCTTAGGTATGGATTTACATGTATTTTGGGTTCAAGTAATATGCTTTGGTGTAGATTTACATGTATCTGGGGTTCAAGTAAATCCTAAATCTATGTCCTAATGGTGTTGGTTAGTTCTGGAAAATTAACGCTTCACATGTGACTTCTATCTTCTCATTCTAGAATTGACTTTTGTACTCTCGTTATACCTTTTACTATATCCATACTCTCTTACCCAGTTTCTGTGTTTATCATGCTTTTGCATCCCCATGCTTTATTTTAGATTTTTTCTTTTATCTTCCACTTTACCAATTTTTCTCTTCAGTTATGGACTAACTTGTTAAACACATCCATTTGGTTTTTAATTTTTATTGTATTTTTCTATTACAGAACATCCATTTACTATTGTAATCTTTTTTTATCTGCTAAAATTTATATATTTTATATATATATTTTTATTTCTTAAGGATAATTATTTTCAAGTACATGACTACTCCATCATCTGGAGCACTTGTGGTCTATTTTTGTTTTCTGTGTGATTTTTATTATATGACAAACACTGGTTATGAAAAACTGTTGATACAATCTGGAGTGTAGCATGATTTTATTTTACAGAGGAAGTTAACAACACTATACACAGCTAACCTAAATCCACCAGAAATGGAGAACATTTGGAGTTGAAGCTCAGTCCATGGTAGCTAGGGCTGATCTCCTAAAATGTGGTCTTGTGCAGACCCAACATGCTACTTGTAAAATCTGCTATATTCTCTTCCCCCTCCAATTTTTGTTCTCCTAGCTCCATGTGTCTACCAAAGCTTCACTTCTCAGCTTTTAAGTCTCTTAGCCACCTTTTCCAAACTTGTAGATGCCTATAGGTAGAAAGCATTTCTGAGTGTCAGGCTCATAATCTTTTTTGAGCTTTTCTAGCTGAGCTTTCAAACATTTAAGTCTTAAAAAAATCTTGTCCAATTTTTCTAGTTGTTCTCAGTGGAAGTGTTGACCAAATTATAGTTTGCCATTATGGAATATGTCTTCCATTATGGGAAATGAATCTGTTAATAAATTGGATTCATTTTTAAGTTTGGTATAAGGTAAAAATCTAATTTCTTTTAAACAAACACATAACCAATTATCCCAAGTAATTGTACATGCCAATTTACTAAATATTTGTATATGCCACACACTAAAAATCCACATATGCACAGGTTTATTTCTAAATTTCATACTTAAGAAAAATAAACAATAATAATTAAGTATTAAAAAGAACTATGAGAAGGTATTGCCATACTAGATAACAAGACAGTTGATAAAGTTGTGGCCTCTTCCTCCATCTTCCAGGCCAACAGTGTGACATTTTCAAATCTCCCTTTTTCTGACTGTGATCCTCCTGCCTTCCTCTTTCTCTTATATGGAGATTACATAGATCCCACTTCAGTAATTTAAGATAATCGCTCCATCTCAAATTCATTAACTTAATCAAATCCGCAAAGTCCCTTTTACCATGTAAAGTAATACACTAACAAGTTCCAGGAATTAGTAACAGTAATCATCAACTATGTGGCCAATATTCATACGCCTCAATTATCTCATAACTGTTTTGTGTTTGTGGTTTGGTTTGTCTATCTGTCTGTCTGAAGTAGGATCCAAATAAGATACCTACATTGAATTTGATTCAGTCATTTTTTAATCTATAGGTTCACCTGTTATATATTTTTTTTATTTCTTTGCAATTTATTTCTTGAATATTCCATGTCTTCTGCCCTATAGAATCTCCTACACCCTGGTTTGCTAATTGCCTTTTTGTGATATCCTTAAAATATTCCTTTATCTTCCATATTTCCAGCAAATGAGAAGTTAGTGTTAGAAGACTGACCAAAAGACCAGCCAGTTCAAATTGCAAGAGCAATATATATGGGGTTTTGTATAATTTTATTAAAAAGCAGTGATGTCTGGTTTTCTTTTTGTGATGTCAGGAGCCACTCATCATCATTGCCTAGATCTATTATTTTATTAAAGGTTGACAAATGGTGATATTCTATTTCATCATTCTTTCCTCACTTATGAAATAGACACTTCTATGATTAGAGGGGATTTATGTTTTTTTCTCATCTATCCACAATTAAAGAAACTAAATTTCATCAGTGTTATCTAACTTGAATGCTTGCCTAAGAATTAAATTTCAAACATTCATGTTTGTCTTCTGGCCATTATTTGGTCCCAGAGCCCTGAGATCAGCATAAATAATCATATTGCTGGGGCAGGCCCCTACCTCCTCCATGAAAGGTTGTTAATTTAAAAACAGGTATTTGTACCAAGGGTTAGCAAACACTTCTAAAATGTCATAAAATACTTTCACTAATCCTTTAAAATGCCATGAGTGGCCTAATTCTTGAAGCCCCAGTATCATTCTCTTAAAGATTTTTTTTTATTGCTCTGGTCAGCTTGGGGAAAATACAAGTGACAATGGAAAATAAAGCAGCCAAGCCTGTCTACTTTCTCCACTTTATCTTTCCATAGCATAAATGTCACCTAAATATATCCTTACAATATAAAAGAAAGGCATGATTGTGTAATTAACAAAGGAAAAGGGAGTTCTTTCTGAAATTTTTTCTTGATCACTCTCAATATCTACTTATGCTGTTATTGAAGCCTCTATCATTTTCCCAAAGTTTTGCTTGAATAGATGAGATAGGATTATATTCCAAACTGATAATTATTGCAAGGGCTGTCACGCGATATGATGTAATTCTGAAATGGAAACGTTTTTCAGTGAAACTTTGTCAAGTGACACCTAATTTAAGCTACAGTATGAGGAGACTGCAAAGAAGTAATTTTTATGAAAGTCAGAAGCAAAAAGGGTTCCTTGTTTTCTGGCAGTTTACTTTTAAAAGTCTAGCATTAGAACAAGTACCCAAATGAAGAGTGAGTAATGGTGACTGAGGTGTTTATGAAGCAAGTAATTTATAAATCCCAGAATAACAATACCCAGGAAGTCAGAATAGCTGGCATGTTCCATGTGGTTCTTAATATCAGGAAAATTACAAAGATAATGTGAATATCCTGTTACTCACTGTTTGTTTCTGATTATGGCCACTCCTGTCCCTGGTACTTCTAGGAGGCAACAAAGCCCCTTAAAGTAATTGTGGACCTACAGAAGCACTATTTCTTTAATGGCATCTTTAGTCTTCTTAAAATGATTTCCTGGAATCTACAAGGAACTTAAACAAATTTACAAGAAAAAAACAAGCAACCCCATCCAGAAGCGGGTGAAGGATAGGAACAGACACTTCTCAAAAGAAGACATTTATGTGGCCAACAAACATATGAAAAGAAGCTCATCATCACTGGTCATTAGAGGAATGCAAATCAAAACCACAATGAGATACAATCTCACACTAGTTAAAATGGTGATCATTAAAAAGTCAGGAAACAATAGATGCTGGAGAGGATGTGGAGAAACAGGAACGCTTTTACATTGTTGGTGGGAGTGTAAATTAGTTCAACCATTGTGGAAGACAGTGTAGTGATTCCTCAAGGATCTAGAACCAGAAATACTATTTGACCCAGCAATCCCATTACCAGGTATATACCCAAAGGATTATAAATCATTCTACTATAAAGATACATGTACACATATGTTTATTGAAGCAGTATTCACAATAGCAAAGACTTGAAACCAACCCAAATGCCCATCAATGATAGACTGGATAAAGAAAATGTGGCACATATACACCATGGAATACTATGCAGCCATAAAAAAGGATGAGTTCATGTCCTTTGCAGGGACATGGATGAAGCTGGAAACCATCATTCTCAGCAAACTAACACAGGAACAGAGAACCAAACACCGCATGTTCTCACTCATAAGTGGGAGTTGAACAATGAGAACACATGGACACAGGGAGGGGAACATCACACACTGGGGCCTGTTGGGGAGTGGGGGGCAAGGGGAGGGATAGTATTAGGAGAAATACCTAATGTAAATGACGGGTTGATGGGTGCAGCAAACCACCATGGCATGTGTACACCTATGTAACAAACCTGCACGTTGTGCACATGTATCCCAGAACTTAAAGTATAATAAAAAATAAAATAAAACAAAATAAAGTAAAAACATGTTTTCCTACTCAGAATTCATTTCTAGGAATTACAAATATGTGATTATAAGTAAGTTTGTTTGAAAGTGTCTCCAGATAGACCTTTCATTGTAGAACTGCTGTCCTATGTACTGAATTGTTTATGTAGTATTAATTGAGGGGTTACTGTATCCTACATTATACTATATGCTGTAGTAGAAAAGCAGCAGATATCCTTGTCTTCAAGAAAATTACTGTTGAGTTGTAGTAACTATATCAACCCACAGGAAACAATTAGGAAACCATATAACACAGTGAATATTGATATGCTTATTGGTGCAACAGTAGCCCAAATTCAGCAATAAGAGATCAGTTGGCACACAATAACAGGATTGATTAGAGAGTTTGTCTAAACCTTTTGTTTGAGATTATGATGCAATTAAGGTAGGTTTGATCCACTGAGGAAGTGGGATCTAAATTAGGTCTTAAACAATGAGTAGAATGAAAAAAAAATGTGAAATTAGAAGGGATTTCACTGAGTTACCATTACCTTTACTTTACATAATTATTCTTTTTTGCAAATTACTAGTTGTTTTTTTCTGATTTTATTTGTATGAAGACATATGTACCTTATCCAATTGAACTTTGTCAAATAATCCATAAATACACAAAGTATAAATGATTAACAATGCTTTTAATGCCAAAAGACAGCTTATTTTCCTAATGCAAAGATCACTTTATATAATTATTCTTTTTGCAAACTATGAGTTGATTATATTAACACTTGAATAATCTTGACAAGAAGTTGCTTTAAGCAGTTAAAGATCCAGATGCTGATCAGCATGCATTAAGTGATTCTGCTTAATTGGTTCCATCTAGATAAATTACTTACCTCAGTTCCTATCACAATTTCTTCCCTGGCAGAGTAGAACATAAACTCATATAGCTTGTAGTGTTGAAATAAGCTGAAATATAAAATAAATGTGCACTCTGATAAGTTGATTTCAGGAAAAAAAACACAATATGTAAAGACATTTATTAAAGGAAACTTCATATTGACCAAACTAATGCTATCAGACACTAAAATAGACTTAGCATCCTCCTTTATTCCAAAAGAAATTGTCGGGAAATGCTAAGAAATTAAGTTTTATTCTTTAAGGAAAGGACAATATAACATAGTACCTAGAATAATATCAGTAAATCCATTTGTAATGAGTGGGTAAGTTAGGAATAAGGGAGAAATTAGATGGCATCTTGACTTTTCCTAGCTTAAAAGCAAATAATGCACCATTACTAAATAACATGAAACTTTACATTATTTGCTCTTTTGCTGCAAACAGGAGTCAATTTCCTCTGGTACAAATGGCACTGAATTATATAATCTACCTCTATGTCAATTACTTCTCACATTCTCAAACTGTTTCAAGATTAAATTAATCTATAATAATACCTGAAAAATGGCGCATGAACTAAAATCCATTTAGAAAATGTCTGAGTTTTCTGCAGAATATTCGGTCATACATGAAAGGGAAAAATTAATTTAAGAAAGATCATTTCTTCAGTTCTTACCCTAAAGACTAGGTGGTCAGCATACAAAAACTATAAAGAACCAAAGGATAGAAGTTCCTTAAAACAAGTATTCTAGTAAGTTTAAGGAGCAATGCATTATTAAGAGTTAAAAATTTACAGAAGGGCTGACTTCTAATATCCTGTTTGTGATAATATTTGAATTTTTCTAGTTCTCTTCCTGCTGGTTGAGAAAATTAATAGACTCATAATACAGCAAAATGCCCAAGAACAAAAAATTGTCTTAGTGGTTTCTCTTTCACTCTGGTGCCTTTTGCTATTTAAGGAAATTGATTTTAATATAACTGAGAAATTAACATTTGCAAAATGTAGCTACAGAGCATGTATAATAATGGCTTCTCCTGGATGTTGTAATGGATCAAAGTTTCAATTCATTTGAAATCAATGAAGAAATCCTCAGGCAACTGAGTCTCTCTGAGTTATATTAGCAGTTGATCTCACTACTAACACAATCCATTAAAAAGTGATGGGTGTGCAGAGTCTGTCATGGTATTTTGGGGGAAAAAAACCTCTTGTACATTCAAATTACTCATCAACATTCAGAAAAGTAACTTAGCTTTTGACATTACTTTGACTTGTTGGCTAGAAAAATACATCAAGATTAGTGAAGTCTGATAATTCAATGATGCAAAATAAATTCAAACTCTCCCTAACTTACGCTGGTTACCTAGAGAAAGCCTTAAGATAAAAAATATTAGACTGGCAATAACTGATTTTAAGTAGAAAAATTAAAGACTATAGAGTATTTTGGAAACAGCTTGGCTTCCTCTCAGTGAACCGGCATAAAATTTCCCTTTCTCCATCTTGCATCACACAAAGAACTTAGTTCATAGATCTTCTTTCCTGAAATTTCATAATCTTTCAGCCTTATTCTTTTAATTGCATATAGGAATTAGGTTGTCCCATGCCAAGAGGGAAATTCACTTCTTAACACTGAAAACGAAATGCATGATTTGTATGCGGTGGTCAAAGCTGCAGGCTTGGGGGCAAGGCCAGGACTAGGGCCTTGTCCAGCTTTACCAGGAGCGATTAGGTGGTGCTACATGGGAACAAAGTGACACTTCAGCTGCGATAATGCATTTTCTTCTGCTTCTGACTGACTCAACTTCCTAGATTATTTTGTCAAACATTTAGTCTTAGTCCTAAATTGAAGAGAGATGAAGTGAAAATAATTCAAGATGTCTGGCTTGATGCCTGGAAGTGCAATACCCTGTGGTTTACAGAGCGGCAGGGTTGATTTTCTTATTTTGGGTATATGCCTCTTATATTGAGTGTACACCTGAGATTACTATCGCCTAATTCCCAAAAATAGGTAGAATCCACAACGGCAGACGTGTATTTGGGCCGTATATATGTAAATGATGTTTTATACTAAAAAGCTGCAGAAGTATTTATATTTGTATACATGATACAATACACTGTAAAAATGTACAACTAGATTTGCCAGTACTTACAGTCATGTGGGGGAGGAAATTTGGTATTAGTTTTTTTCAAATCACAGACACATGACAGAGTGTGTTAAGGGCATCAAATGAAATTTCCATTTTTTTGTCAGTTAAGTTTCACGTGGTATGGGTCACGTTCTAAAAACTGCTCTCCCTAAATTGACTAGGGCTTTTAGTGGTTGGGTAAACTTAATATCGGGTTAAATTCAAACACTTATACTTTTGATAACTGGGTTACCTTCATATTTATAAAACTGCTTTGTAGTCATCAAAATGAAAAATATTATATGATTTCATTGTCATTAAACTGTTTTTTTCCTTCAACTTTTAACTTTAAGGGTACATGTGCAGGATGGGTAGGTTTAAACGGGTGCCATGGTGGTTTGCTGCAGAGATCAACCTATCATTTAGGTATTAAACCCAGCATCTATTAGGTATTCTTCTTGATGCTGCCCCTCCTCTCAGTCCCCCCTAAACTTTCATTTGTGGACCTTTGAGGGGTTCTGAACAGGTGTTGTAGAAAAACATATTTTCTTTTATACAACTGCAGACTCAATTCCAGATATCCTACTAACTGATAGTTTATAGTTCTGTAATAGGGATATTTAAATTGCATAATTTCTTTGAAATAACAATATGAAGACTTAACAGCATCAACAATTGCTGTGATTTACTTTGACTAATTTCTTAAATACTACTTTTTGTTTTATTTTTAGTGAAGTAATAATATTAGGGATTTATAATATGTGAAATTACCCTGGTTAGAATCTAAAGGTGACGAACATGGACATCCCCTCTTAACTTAATTGTTTTCTGAAGGACAATGTCAAGAAATATGTAGATGAACATTTGCCCAGAGAGATGAGATGAAGGGGAAAAGAGCTGTCATCCTTCACCTTCCAGAAGGGGTCATTACGGCACCTGCATGGGTTTTGTGGCCCTGGTCAACTATCAGTCCCTGTGCCCATTAGAAACCTCCTGGGCTTAGAGCTCAGTTGTAAAAATGTGTTCTGCAAGAGAAACTGGGACTGTTCAACTAGAGAAGGAAAATAAGGATGCTAATACAATGTGCAAAGTAGAATTCCTCTGCCCAGTGATTCTCAAACCCTGATGGGTAGAAAGACCTTGAGGAATAGGCTCTCCTCCAATTTTGGATTACCGTCGTCTCCCCCAACACAAGGACCTTGCTTTACTTTAATTGATATGAAAACTACTCTGGCTTTTATTGGGAGATACCCCTTAGGAGCTATGTTTTAATATTAAGAAACCACATTGTTTTAAATGTTATTACGTAAAAACCATAGTATATCATATGACATTATTAATTCATACCACAAACCAATATATAAACTTTATCATATTAAACATACTAGTATTTAAAAAGCTTTCTAGATTTCAGCTAGAATCCTTGCCAAGCAAATCATGAGCATGTCTAGGATATCAGTCAGCACTCTTATTTTAGAATTTTAAATTTTAAAGTTGAAAAACACTGGAGTATATAGTACAAGAGGAACAAAAATATTATGCAGAAGCTTTCAGCTTGACAAAAGATTTTAACCTACTCTTGTTTGAATATTTGCACTCTAAAAATGTCCCTTTAGAGAGATGCATGACTCTACTGCAGACCTTGTGACAGATTATATAAAAAGACAAATTTCTTAGTTCACCAATGAAGAATCACTGGAATAAAAGTACTTTACTTCCACACACCATCATTTTCAAGTAGTAAGAAAGACTTAATGAGTTTAATTGGTCAATACTACAAGGTATTTCAGGGGATGTAATAAATTTGAGGAAGTATATTCATAAATCTCTTCAATTTCTAATACAAAGCATTCAAAACAAATATTTAAATAGCAATGAATGTTGCTCTTCAAAATGTAGAATTAGGTAGTTGGAAAGATCAACTACCTAAAACATAGAGTCTATTATAATTGCAGCTGGTTAATGTGAATCATCCTATTAATAAATATTAATTAAAGATGCAAAGAAAAATGAAATTCTTAATTTATTTCAATTCTAGATAAAATTATATTTATCAAACCAAACCTTTTTTTTTTTGGGAATGCAAAGTTAGCCAAACTGTTCACTGTTCTGACTTTTAGTTATTAGGTGAAAGATTTGAACACTTAATTTAAAGAAGATTTAAGTACCTAATTATTGGTTGGGCTAATTACGGCATAAATTCTGTAAATATCTGAATCTGCTAAAAACTGAATTACTTTTTACTTAACAGACATTTTCCAGAAGATGTGAAATGAAAAATAAATGTTACTGAAAATAATCCATACCTGATTTTTAAGTAATCAATGATAGCATTGGCTTGTTTTACATCAAAGATATTCCAGTCCTCACTCTTTTGCGAATGTGTTGGTCCTATTTCAGCCATAACTTCTCCAAGCCATTTTATGCTTTCCTCTAAGGACATATGTAGTGCTGAAATAAAATCCAGAGAAATCTTAATTATTATTTTGATAGATGTTTCCAGAATAAGATAATCCAAGATGTTTTCAATGTGCCAAAATTTACTTTGTTAAGTATTTGTGAGGATAAATGGTAAAACTCTTGTTTCTTCCTAATAAATTGATATGTTTTATGCAAAAGAATAGAAGCTGGCTGGGCACGGTGGCTCAAGCCTGTAATCCCAGCAATTTGGGAGGCCAAGGTGGGTGGATCACTTGAGCCCATGAGTTAGAGTACCAGCCAAGGCAACATGGCGAAACCCTGTCTCTACAAAAAAATCCAAAAATTAGCCAGGCATGGTGACACATGCCCGTGGTCCCAGCTACTTGGGGGGCTGAGTTGGGAGGATGGCTTGAGCCTGGGAGGCAGAGGTTGCAGTGAACTGGGATGGTGCCACTGCACTCCAGCCTGGGTGACACAGTGAGACTCTGTCTCAGGAATAGCGCTGACCCTGCCCCAACATTTGTAAATTACTACAATGCTACACAATTGTCTGCAGAGTTTATGTTTTCATTTTAGGATGAAAAAAAAGAAAAACAAATTCAAAATGTACTTTAAAACCTTTCTTTAAAATGAAAAGCGTTTGTTTTTTCTTTTTTCTACAGTCTCAGAATAAAAGCATGAAAACTGCAAAAAAAGATGTTTGACAGCTGGTGAGGAATGGAAGACTTAGATGGGAGGTTCAGTTACTACACAGCAGAGCTGAACTTAGAGCTGAAAATGTAAATGAATGGAGTCAATCAACACTGGGCTTTAGCCAATTGTTTCCATGTGTAAATCTGGGTCTGAAGATTTTCAATGGAAGTCAGAAATATGGATTTTTATGTAAAACATCAAGTTTTTTTTCTTTTCCACAGCCACAGACTTATAACTCATGTAAGCTGTTTCTCAAATATCTGCCCAGTGGTGCTGGTGAGAGCCCGATGAAAATGCACAAAGAGTGACACAACCTGGCCACCACTAAGAAGTAAAGAGCTCAGTGATTTCTCGTCTATTCTTTCACATCTACACACCAACGAAAACAAACACCCGAAACCGTCTTCTGTGGCATTTGTCCAGTTGAAAAAGAACACCTTAGACTTAACTTTTAAAATGTCTATAATAAAAATATAATTCCATTTTCTTTTCTCGTTTGGTTCTGTTATGCTCAGTGTTACTTGTGACAGATAAAACATTATTTACAACCCACACACACACTATCCACCCTTCCCCTGGAAGATGGAGTCAGGTAAGTGGACTGGCCAGGGTGTCCTATGTTTGCGGAAAAGCGATGGGTGTGTGGACATAAGACAGAGGATGCTGGAGGTGGAGAGTAGAAAGATACTAAAGCCAGGCTGGACAGGCCGCTTGGGGGAGATGAATGTCAGTGGGGGGCCTGAATGTGGGATCTGGGGGAATTGTGCTGCTCAATGTGGACCCCACCAGCCAAATCTCTGTCTCTCTCTGAAACCATCAGTCAACATTACACTTGTTGTAATGTTGATTTGGAAGGGAATGGGTGGAGATTTAAAAAAGTTATGAGAACATAGGCTGATTGCTGGACCAGGTATTTCTGGATTACACAGCTACTCTTTCCCAGTGGGGTGTAAGTGCTCTACCCTAAATACCAAAATTACTAATAAGGTGAAAGTAAAGTAATTTAAAATGTTAGGAAGACACTATAAACACTAACTTGTAATCTGTTTAGTATAGCTTCTTATCTACTTATAGGAATTAGAAAGAAGCATAAAACTACATAAAACAATTAAAATCTGGTTTAATGAATTACAATTGGTTCGTTTCCCATTGCCTCCCTCCAGATCATCTTTTATGTATGTCAGATCCACTGAATTATTTCTGGATAACTAGGTTTTCCTATATCATTCTAATTGGAATTCAATTATTATTGTACATTTCTCTCTCCATGATAAACTTCTTTTGATAATAGTGGAAGTAGCTTCAGAAAAGAAAAATCTGTTGGATAAAAGCAATTCATAAATGAATGGAAAAATCTGAATTATTTTATTAATAAAATGATATTAATTAGAGATGCAGAGAAAAGAGAAATTCTTAGATAATTGATTATAATTCCAGATGAAATTATACTTATCAAACAAAAATACATTTATATGACTATTTCCTTCTGAAAATAGTTGAATCTTTAAAACTGTTTTTCTATGTCTAATGTCTTTCTGTAGATAATTGCTTTAAAAATTAGGGAAGTTATAATTTCATTTATCTAACTGAAATATTTGCTCTTTTAAAAATCACATTTAGTGATATGATTAAAATATAAAAGATTAAGCCACTCAAATAGTAAAAGCTTCTAGAAATAAAATGTATTCTTGAAAATTTAGAGTAATGAAAGAACATACTAGACTTATAATTAATTGGAAAATGTAGGATGCTACCTCATAACTGACCTTTATTATTAGTAGTTAGGTGACCTGAGTCTATTTTTATCTATTTATTTTTGGAGACAGCATCTTGCTGTGTTGCCCAGGCTGGAATGCAGTGATGCAATCATGGGTCACTGCAGCCCCAGCCTCCTGGGCTCAAGCGATTCTTCCACTTCAGCATCCCAAGTAGCTGAGACCACAGATGTGGGCCACCATACCCAGTTAATTTTTCAATTTTTTTTTAGATATGGGGTTTCTCCATGTTGCCCAGGCTAGTCTTGGACTCCTGGCCTCAAATGCTCCTCTTGCCTTGGCCTCCTAAAGTGCTGGGATTACAGGTATGAGCCACTACACCTGGCCTCACTTTCTTTCTATGTAAAATGAGAATACTGCAATACCTATTTTCAAAATTATAGTGCTGTTGGGAGGATTAAATAAGGAATTCATGGCCGGGCATAGTGGCTAATGCCTGTAATCCTAGCACTTTGGGAAGCTGAGGCGGGCAGATCACCTGAGCTCAGGAGTTCAAGACCAGCCAGGCCAACATGGCGAAACCCCGTCTGTACTAAAAATACAAAAATTAGCTGGGCGTGGTAGCGCGTGCCTGTAGTCCCAGCTACTTGGAAGGCTGAGGCAGGAGAATCGCTTGAATCCAGGAGGCGGAGGTTGCGGTGAGCAAAGATGACACCACTGCACTCCAGCCTGGCCAAGTGGCAGAGTGACAATCTGTCTTAAAAAAAAAAAAAAAGAAAAAAGAAATTCATGTGAAACTAACTCCTGGTACTATTACATGTGTATAGTGCTTTCTAGATTTAGCCCAAAGCCAGCACATTTGATGTCGTATTCAAGAAGACGGGCCCTCACTTGCTAGTGTAGACCCTGTGTGTCCTTAAGGAGTCACTGAACTCCTCTGACTCTTATCAATTTCTCTCATAAGCTGGCATGTGAATTAAACATGACAATATTTTTAATGCAAATAGCACTATGACTGGCATAAGTTAATCTACATAAATGTTACCTGCATTTGCTATTCCTATTGAGGGGAAAACCAATTTAGCATCATAAGAAATAAAAAATATTCTACAGTTACTTGCTAACATTCACATCATACACCAGGGGGGTCCATCTAGGCCTATGGACCTGGCTACGTGCTCAGGAGTCTACTGCTACCTAGTTGAAGTGTAAACATACTTCACCTTTTTCCTTGGCACATTTGGTTAAAATTACATTCTTTCCTAATGATGACTATAAGTTTGTTCAGTTTAAAAGTGTGGAGGGATTTTTAAAAAAAATTTTTTCTGCCAGGAGGAAAAACAAGATTCCTTGTTTTTTTTCTGGTTAGGTTCTACATATGTACTTTCTCTCTCATGGTTTATGAGGAGTTGGATGGATCCTGCTCAGGTTTTAGAAATTCATTTTTGCAATAATATCAACAATATAAAGTTTCACATAGAAGAAATGTTACTGAGTCAGTTATAAGTTACAGGAAAAGTTTAAAAAAGAAATATCTTCTCAAATTTGGGATGTGAGGTCCATGAAAATTTTTACTTTCCTTTATTCTATTTCTAGTGTGTGAATACTCAGCTCAGAAGTCGCCAAAGCTTAGGACTGTCCATGTTACATATTCTCTTTTAAAATTTAATTTTTGCATAAGTGATATATTCATATTTCAAAAATACCTACGAAGAAATCTTGTGAAAAGACTTCCTCCAATATCTGTTGCCCACATGCCCAGTTCTTACTACCATTCACCCCAGGGAATTTTGATTATTATTTTTTTTCTGTATCTTCCAGCATTTCTTTGTGTATACACAAATGAAAATATGGATAGATTCTTATTTTTGCTTCTTTTATAAATAAAAGCATGTAGTTCTGCACCTTGCTTTACTTGATAACTATATATTGTTTCCCATACAGTACACAGAAAGTTTCTTCATTTTCTCCTTGTTATAGCTGCCTAATATTCTATTCTAGAGATAGCTAATAGTTACTGATAAACTTTTAATTTTAGTGTAGTTTTAAATTTACAAAAATTTCACAAGAATACCACAGAGTCCTCAGATATTTACAGGGTGGATGCCACTGATACAACTTTAAAATGAAATTAACATATCTTTGGCAAATTGGCTATTAAGAAAACTGTAGCCTTTGTTAAGTATTACTTGAGGTTTTATAACTCAATGGAGACAGGAACTATGTATTTGTTATACTCAGGAAAAATCCGTATTTTTCATTAAAGGAATTACAATAAAATCTGTAACTTTTGCTTAAGAACCTCAATTTATATGGTAAATTAAATTTGTTTTACTTCAAAGGAAAATAGTGTACTTACTTTTAAGATTTTGAAGTAACATAGCTAGTAAAGTCATAAATTTTGAATATTGAATAATAGAGAAATCCATTCCTCTAGCCCACAAAAATCCAGATACATAATAATCTAGTAGAATGGCATCCTTTAAACAAGTTGCAAGGTTTTTGAAATTCAAAAATATTCTCAGTTTTCTGTAAAATAAAACAAAAATCCACACATTAATTCAGATTAGATATTGAACCATTTCTTTCCTAAGTTTTGAAAACAGGTCTTTTTCTTTAATGAAAATTCTATAATGCCCATAATCTGAAAATATTCAGTTACATCAAGCTTCATAAGACCAAAATGACATTCAAAAAAGAAACAGAGAGAGAGAGAACGAGGATGGGGGAGCAAACTCTATTTTTGGTCTCTTTCCTCCTCTTCCTCTTTATTTTCTGTTTCTCCTCCTTCTCTCCCCTTCCCCTTCTTTCTTCCCTGTTTATGTATAGCAATTTTACTAGTATATTTTTCTGTGAAATTCAATGTCTTTTTTCATTTATAAAATTGTTTCTTTTATTTCTGAAAATATTCTGGAACTAAATGGTTAAATATTCTGAGATATATATATTATATATATGTTATACATGTATAACTAACATATATATGTTATACATAACATATATGATGTTATACATAACATATATGATGTTATACATAACATATATGATGTTATACATAAATATATATTATGTTATACATAACATATATGTTATATATGTTATATATAATATGTTATATATAACATATATTATATATGTTATATATAACATATATATAATATATGTTATATATAATATGTTATATATAACATATATATTATATATGTTATATATAATATGTTATATATAACATATATTATATATATGTTATACATAATATATATTATATATGTTATACATAATATATATTATATATGTTATATATAATATATTATATATGTTATATATACAATATATATTATATATAACATATGTATTATATATGTTATATATACAATATATATTATATATAACATATGTATTATATATGTTATATATACAATATATATTATATATAACATATGTATTATATATGTTATATATATAAATATGTATTATATATGTTATATATAAAAATATGTATTATATATGTTATATATATAAATATGTATTATATATGTTATATATATAATATGTATTATATATGTTATATATAAATATATTTATATATGTTATATATGTAAATATATATTATATATGTTATATATATGTAAATATATATATATATATTTTTTTTTGAGACAGGGCCTTGCTTCATCGGCCAGGCTGAGTGCAGTTGTGTGATCTTGGCTCACTGCAACCGCTGCCTCTCCAGTTCAAGCGATTCTTCCTCAGCCTCCAGAGTAACTGGAATTACAGGTACCCGCCACCATGCCAGACTAATTTTTTGTATTTTTAGTAGAGATGGGGTTTCACCATGTTGGCAAGGCTGGTCTCGAACTCCTGATCTCAAGTGATCTGCCCGCCTTAGCCTCTCAAAGTGCTGGGATTACAGGCGTGAACACTGCACCCAGTTCATTCTGCTATATTTTAAAAAGCATTCCAATTATGTACGTTTTAGTCATTTTTTCTAGAGTTATAATTTTCTCTTCAATCTTAAAATTTTTTCAAGTCTATTTTCTTTTTTTTTTATTTTGGATACTGTTTTATAATCTTTTATTTCTTTATCTCTTCCTTGAGCTTTTATATCTCTGTTGTATGCTTTCTGTAGTTGCTTCATATATTTTAAAATTCATGATAAAATAGTTGATTATATTTTTTGTCTTCTCATGGTTATATCTTTCTGGTGTGTTTGATTTGCTATTTCTCTTTCCTGTTCCTCTCCTATTTTTTCTTGCGGTGTCCTGGAATGCATATTCTTTGTTTACCACCTTATCTTTGGATGAAGGGAGTTTTTGTCCTTGAATACCTACTTTCGGGAAATACACTGGAGGTGGAGACCTGGCCAAGCTACAAACTAGCAGGCATTTTCTGTATGAAGTAACTTTGTGTCAATTATTCTAGCATTTATTTATTTTTTTTAATTGGTAAGGTAAAAGAAAGAAAAGAATGAATAGACTCTCTTTATTATCATATAAACAGTCAATTTCCTGTGCTACAGAAAGGATCTGCTCCAAGCCTGCACACCCTGGTCCTGCTATTGCAGACAAGGGTTCCTGGAATGGTACTTTAAGGTTTCTTCTCCTGGGAGATTAAGCAGATAGATAGATAGATAGATAGATATAGATATAGATATAGATATAGATATAGATATAGATATAGATATAGATATAAGCTCATTCTAAGCTCTGTGACTATGAGCATCCTTCCTTATATTTTCTCCTGCCCTTCTGGTTGATCTATAATGACAGTGGCCATCATCTTTATATTTTGTGGTTTGGACCATTAGCATTCTCTTGGTTTTGACAAAGATGAAGGTGGTATTTCCTTGTTGGTTTTATGTGATTTTGAGAGGGGTAATATGTGTATGACAACTTTTTACTGCTGTCTTCAAAAATGGAAGTCCTTATTATTCTTAACATCAAAATAAGTGATATAATCAGATTAATAAATACAGCAAGATTGAACAAGTTTGGGAACAAATAAAGCTGAGGTCGAGATAGGTCTATTTCTTCAACATGCATTTCATCTACAGTGGTGTCAGGGTAGACCTGAAACCCAAAAGTGAGTTCTGATTATTCTAAGCTAATCATACTAATTTCACCCCCTTGCCATAATGCCATTTGGTATATGGCATGTCTCAATAATAATTATTGTTCTATGATGGGCCTGCTCCTAAATTATTATAAATAATTCATAACAGAGGATGCAGTTTCTTTTTTTCTGTTGAATAAAAATAAGAAAGAGTGAATAAGTGGCTTTAGTTGCGACCGCCAGTTATCTTGTAACCCTAAGAAAAATGGGTTCTAAGATTAAGCCTCATTTTTTGATGATACTATTTTGACCTTGACTCCATTAACTTTGAAGTTAATCTATCTCTGAATTTCCTGTTATGTCATATATATGTACATATATGTATATATGTGAACATTGTGTATTTTAAATTTTTAGGTCAATATGGTCAGTTTTTTATGTTGCATGTCACTACACATTTTGACACATTTTTTCAGGCATTCACCTCAACTGGCAGATATAGACATCCTGATGATGGTGGTGGTAGGATTTTACTCTATTAGCCAGGGATCTTTAATTTGCACTGGACATCATTTGGCAGGATATATTTCTCAATGTTTAATCTACAGTATCATTCACTCTTAAGTGAAAGTCAGTAAGAAAACTTCCACAATAATGAAAACTTGTGGTATTGTTATGGGATAAATAAGTAGGCCAGTGGAATCTGCAGAAAGTCCAGAAACAGACCCAATATATGAGGGAGCCTGGTATATGGCAGAGGTATTATTTCAAATCAGTAGAGGAAGTATAAATTCTTCAAAAATGGTGCTGGGAGAATTGGTTATCCAAATGGAAAATAAAATAAAATACCATCCCACATAATACATTAAAATAAAATCCAGGGTTAAAGATTTAAATGGCAATAGCAAACATTACAAATTTTAAATAAAAAAATATATTTCTGACATTTGGATAGCCCAAAGTTTCTTAAAAGTGACACCAAAAAGATACAAACCATAAAGAAAAAGACTAATAAATTGGTCCTTGTTAAACAGATGAAACACTTCTGGAGAACCAGAGACAATCTAACTACATTGAAAAGACAAGCTGCAAGGACAAAAAACAAACAAACAAACAAACAAAAAACAAAAAAAAAACACCCAAAAAACCAAACACTGCATGTTCTCACTCATAGGTGGGAATTGAACAAAGAGAACACATGGACACGGGAAGGGGAACATCACACACTGGGGCCTGTTGTGGGGTTGGGGGAGTGGGGAGGGATAGCATTAGGAGATAGACCTAACGTTAAATGATGAGTTAATGGGTGCAGCACACCAACATGGCACATGTATACATATGTAACAATCCTGCACGTTGTGCACATGTACCCTAAAACTTAAAGTATAATAAAAAAAAGAAAAAGAAAAGACAAGCTGCAGACTGGGAAAAAAAATGGTAATGAACATAACTGAAAAAGGATTAGTAAAGAAGGAGAAATAGGAAGCCTTCATACATTCTTAAGTCTTATCAGTAGGAGAGAGGTCTAAATACAGTTAATAATAGATCAGAAATATGTATTCCCACATGGGCTTTGATGTCCTCCATTGGTTAAGAATCTAAAGTAAAGAGAAATGATCAATTAAGATCTTTCCAAAACTCCAATTATCTTTTGCAATAAATTCCTAAAATTGGGACTGCTGGGTTATATTGGCCATGGTGAGATATGCTGCTAAACTTCCCTCCAGAAAGGCAGTGTCAAGTAAGTCTTTCATCAAGACCACACAGAAAGGTCCACTTCTCTATACTCCAATCTACGTTGGATTTTGTCCATAATCTTAAAATCTACTAATCTAACAAAAATTTATTATTATTATTATTATTATTATTATTTTTTGAGACAGAGTCTCACTCTTTTTGCCCAGGCTGGAGTGCAGTGGCTCCATCCAGGCTCACTGCAAGCTCTGCCTCCCGGGTTCATGCCATTCTCCTGTCTCAGCCTCCTGAATACCTGGGACTACAGGCACCTGCCACCAGGCTCGGCTAAATTTTTTTTGTGTTTTTAGTAGAGATGGGGTTTCACCGTGTTAGCCAGGATGGTCTCGATCTCCTGACCTCATGATCCGCTTGCCTCAGCCTCCCAAAGTGCTGGGTTTAAAGGCGTGAGGCACCACGCCCGGCCGAAAATTACTATCTTATATATTTCTTTGCTTATTCATTAGATTGGATTTCTTTTTAATGTCCTCTATAGGTTACTTTTTCTTTTAAGTTTATAAAAGTTTTTCACATACTTAGGGATATTAACCCTTTACATTTATGATACAAGTTTTTAAAAGCATTTTGTTATGAGCCAATTCTTAAAGCAATTTTCTTGTGATTATATGATTTTTGTAACACTAATCCTAAAGTATTTGCAATCACTCACTTTCAATTTTAAATAGCATTACTATAAATAGGGGTCATCTGCTTCAATTCAATTTTATTTTGGTGAGAAAAGGAAATTCAATTACTTTTTTTCTCATGTGCTTGCCTATTTTTGTTGATGTTCTAGAATAATTGTTTCAGTCTATTATTACCATATTGGATTTAATTTTAATTTTAAATGATCCATACTTACTGCCAGGCTTCTTACATCACAATTTCTCATTGGCAGTTTTTTGTTGTTTAAAATTCACCAATGAACTGATTTATTTTTCAGCTGGGTTATGAAGTAAATTTTTCAATAAGACCACATGAATACTGTATTTTCTGAGTTGTTCTCTATATTGCAATGTCTTGTTGCCACTATAACTGAACATCAGACAAAATTAGTATTTTATTTTGCAATCATATTCTTTTGACTTCCTACGTTTTGGTTACTTGTTGCACCACTGATTTTTGCAGACTAACCTTGCTAAGGAAAAGTCTGAGGCCTGTTATTTTCCTGTTTAGGTGACTTGCTTTAAATTTATCCCACAAAAATTTAGCAGGTTTTATTCTATTAAAATATTAAAATCAAAGTTTTATGAAGTGTAGATTATTTTTTTCTGATTCACTATGTTGAATGTATATTCTAACTTTTTCGAATAATTGCTTTAATCTACACTTCATGTAAGTTTTCTTAAATTTGTCTTCCACATTACTGACTTGATTTTCAGCAAGGTAAGTTCTACACTGGTTTTACTCTTAGCCTTAGTTTCTTGCCTTAGTTCTAAAAGCTTCTTCTTCATATATTTTACCATGTTTTTTTTTTTTTGGTCTCTTGTTTTGTGAAATTGATGCCCTCTTTAATTATTAGCTTTAATCTAACATTTTCTTCTGTTTCTAGCAGTTAGTTTTCCTTCTAATTGTACTCATCATCTGCCATCTGCACACTACGTATTTTTAATTAAATATTTGCCCTGAATATTTGCATATGTTCTTTGCTTTTTATTTTTACTTGTCAATGTTTAGTTGTGTTTGAATGACAGTAACTACTTGCCAAAAAATATTTTGGTGAAATTTCTTTGACCTTTTTCATCTTTGCTGTCCCCCACACTTCCTCCACCACTTTCCCTAATACCATTTGTCTCTTCCCTTTTAACTTGAACCACAGGGCTAAGGATTTATCATTTCCATTCTTTGCTCGGTCATTTTACTCCAAAGGAGATTATGTAGGGAGGCATCTGAAGGAAGACATTGCTATGGTTTGAATGCAAAGTTTCCAGTATTTTACTGGCAAATACGTAAACTTTTTCTCTGGGAATAACAGGAGCTGGAACAGGGGAGAGGGGAGAGATGGCTATGGCGGTAGCATGAAAGAACGTAGGGAAAGAGAAAGATGATTCACTGTGTTTTAGGAAGTTTGGTATAGTGATGATAGGTGATATACCTATCTATTTTGTCTCACCAAGAATTTGGGTAAAAATATTACATTACTCTTGCATGTTCTTGACAATGGGGTGCATTTTAATTCTTAAATATGACATGCAGAAATAAACCTCAAGGCAAGAGCTAAATAGCTCATGGAGGCCCAGTTACCGAAAGGTTATTAAAAATGTCTCAGTGTTATTTTTGTGTTTATATAGTTACTTTCATTTTAGTCCTTATTCTTTTTTTAAAAAAATTGAGATGGATCTATAAATAAAGTCAAGGTTACATTAAAATATTTATGATTGATAGCAACTAAGGGATCATGAGAAATGTACCCAGACATTTAACTGCTTAAAGTGAATTTCAGAAATATGTTTTAATGATACTTTAATGTTTCATTTGGTTGGCTGCTTTCATGGAGAGAAATTTTTAATTTTAAGAGGTAGGGAAATGTGCTGATTTCTTCTAACTTATTTAAATAGGCTTATAACTTTGTAGACTCTATGATTTTCTGTCACTTGGTGATAGGATACTTAAACTATATTTCTGTCATTTTGAAAGCATATAACCCCCATTTATAATAATGCTGTTTTAAATTGAAAGTGAGTGACTGATTGCAAATATTTCAGGATTACCATTACGAAAATCATGTAAAGAATCTCAAGAAAATTGTTTTACAAAGAAATGGCTCCTAACATAATACTGATGTTATTTATCCAAAGATGATGTCTTAAAATTTGAGGTCACTTCAGGTGATTTCTACATTAATGAGACAGTCTAAAAAGGTCAACCTGCTATTGAGCCTGGCTGTTTTTATATTGCTAACTTCTGCATCACCTTCTGTATCACTTACTGTATCCTAGGCCTTACCACCTAAAGATTAAAAATATGTTCAGAATTTAGATATTCAACAACAAAGAGAGCCAATAATTTTTAAAAAATCATCACACAAAGTATGATACACAGCACAATTTACAACGTGGGAAGAAATAATTCTGAAAAGCACTTATTTGCAACACCTTTTATTTAATATTAATTGTATTTAATATAATATCTTTTACTTGACATTTAATATAAATAAATTATGAACTGTATAAAATGTCTGCTATTCGCATTGTGCTGTTTTGCCTAGTATCAAATACCTATTGTTTTGCATTGCAATGATCAATAACATTTGGGGTTACCTGGAAATGGAAAATAACATTTTACATAAAGACATGATCAGTGGTATTGCAGATCAATTCTTACATTAAGAATCAGAATTCCTAACGAACCTTAATTTCTATAAAAATGGTAAAATCATCAGGAGATACTTGCTTAAAAATCTCTGAAATTTTAAATTCACTCGTACTTGTAGAGATGCAGATAGTAAGTGGTATGGCTGATCACAGATAATCAATTTCCAGCAGAGGTTGCCAGCGCTAGAGCTGAGCAGCTCAGGAAAAGGCCTGTCAGTGTTATTCACCTGTTCTTGATAAACCTTCCCTTCTCGGATTTTTCTTCCAGCCAGGACATCTGTCATATTCCCTTCTCAGTAGTGAGTCATCTTTATGCTATAACATTTGTAAGATTTGTCAGTGATAACCACTGACAGAGTCATTTTCTATTTGTCCGTTATGGTCCACGACACCCTGTTTGTGTCCCAAGGACTGGCCTGCAGAGACCTGACACCAAGATGCTAGTGCATGACATCATCCCCACTCTCTACACACGATGGCCAATTAGGCTTCCATTCTACGTGGGATGATTTTTTAAATGGGTGATTACTAAAAACACCTTTTAGGATATTATGTTGTTGGATGTATCTGACAAAAATTCTAAATAGATGATCTACTATAGAAATAAATGGCCTGAAGAGTGAGATGTACATATATTGGAATTACTGCCTATAAATTCCATTGTATTCACATTTTTAAGTAACATGTACACAATCAGAGTACTTAGTATAGCATTACTTCTGATGAGAATCACAGGTGGATGGCAAATACTCAAGATTTCCAAAATAATAAAATGCATTGCCCATTATAATTACAGAAAACACAACTTACTCTTCTTACAATGAGGGAGAACATCCTTTAAGTTAATGTGCATATTGACAGTTTTATGAATGAAAGAGAAAAGAAGACAGCATATGCTAGAGCCTGCTTTTATCAACAAACCTCTGCTCTTGGTAAATATTAGTAAGTTGGTTTGCGATGTATTTTCTTTATAAAGGAGACTGCTGAGTAGTGCCAAAAGTCAGTTATTTGAGAATTTTTGTGTTTTGAAGTCTAGATATTTTTCAGTGCATAATATCATAACAAATATTGTGAAAAAAGCTTATACATGTAATCACAATCATTTACAGATGCAGAACTCGAACTGTTCTTCTACATGTGATTGTAATAGTGAAGTGCTTACTCTTGAACTCCATCGATGTCCTCCGTTAACAAATCAGTGATTTGGGCAACTGAAAGAAAATCCGGAGACAGAATCTTTTCATGCTCCTGGAATTCAGTGTCTCTCTACCAAAACACAATGTGGAGTGAGTTACTTTAATTGTACGTTTCATATATTAAACCCAATAGTAACAAAGTTGGCTCTTCTTATAGTCTAGTTGCTGTCAGGAAAAACATTTAAAAACAACAATCTTCGAGATGGTATCTTTTCTTTTCCATATTATGCAATGGTACCTTTCACCTGAAAAGTCAAATGGCTAGTCAATCCGTCTTTGGGGCATATGTACAACTGGGTGATGGTTTTCAATTCAACAAATATTTATTATCTGCACATTCCTCATTGAATCTGGGGCTTATGAGGAGGCAAATACAAACAAGAAAGATGTGCTAACCTCAAGAAGCTTAACATCTAGTGAGAGGAGCAAGCCTAGGTTGATATTAAAAGAAGAAAAGAACACAAGTAAGCCATAATACATGCGGCATTCAGTCTAAAAGAAAGGACAAGTATAGGCACAAGACAAGGAAACCCTATAGACAGGAGTTCCAGGAATAGGCTTTGGAAGGTTAGGTGTGGCCAATGCCCCAAGTGAATGAACCAGCAACACCAAGGTTATGAAGATAGGATAATTAGGAAGGAGTTCTGTAAATATCAGCAGTTCACAATGTTACCTAGGTTACATGAGGGTGACTAGTTGGACTTAGGTGGAAGTGAGCATTGGAAAGGTATGGTGGGCAATCTTAAATTTAATGATTCAACAAATATGTACTGAGTGTTCACAAGGTAGAGCAAGGCATCATAAATATTTTAGACCCTGGCTGGTTGAAGAATGGTAGTCTGAGAAGTTTGTTTCTAGTAATGCAGACAGCACTCAGAACCATGAAGTTTCTGGGCAGGTAAATGACAAGACAAAACTGTGCTTTAAGGAAGGGTAATCTACTGGAGGGTGAAGGAAAGACAGGAGCAGAGGAAGAGTTAAACAAAGAGGCCATTTAAACAGTGCAGGGATGAAGCGTTGGGCTGCTCCGGTCTCTTTGGCAGTGTGGATGAAAAGAAAGTGGTGAATGTAGTCATGTTATGGGGGCCTAAAAGAGGGGAGAAAGAATGGAGATTCTGAGTTTCTGAAATAGGTGAGTTGGAGGAAATGGTGGTGATACTAATAATACATATGCCACCTTTGTGTGAGTTAGACAAAGATATCCTCTTTGGGTGGAGGAAGTGCTAAAAATATTTCCCTAATGCTGACACAGCTCTGTGTCCAAGTGTACTGCCTGTGAATAGAGTCTAGTTTTAGCCCCCACTCACCCCTCAGCCAAGTGCTCTTGCTCAGAGCACAACCTGCATAACTGTACATGTCAAACCTTTTTTTTTTTTTTTTTTCAGCCTGTCACCCAGGCTGAAGTGCAGTGGCTGATCTCGGCTCACTGCAAGCTCCGCCTCCCAGGTTCACACCATTCTCCTGTCTCAGCCTCTCAAGTAGCTGGGACTACAGGGGCCTGCCACCATGTCAGGCTAAATTTTTGTATTTTTAGTAGAGACGTGGTTTCACTGTGTTTGTCAGGATGATCTCGACCTCCTGACCTCGTGACCTGCCCGCCTCAGCCTCCCAAAGTGATGGGATTACAGGCGTGGGCCACGGTGCCCAGCCAACCCTTTTTATACTGATAGAAATAGAGTGTTGGAAGATGATGCTAGTTTTTAAAGAGCAAGATGTTGAGTTGATTTCAGTGGCTGAGTTTAAGGTGGAATACTAATAGTGAGAAAGAAATGTTTAGAGTTTAGTTAGAAATGCTGGAGTCACAAAGGTCAAGTTTACAGACGTTGGTTTAGGAGTCAACTGCAACTGTGACAATGGGTAAGACTGCTCAAAGCCAGGGCATGAAGAGAAGAGCTGTGAAGGGGAGATGGAAGAGGAGACTGGGAAATAGAGGCAAGACAGCAGCAGCTACACAAAAATAAAAAATTATGAGACTTTGGGGGGAAAGAGGGCAAATGTTTTTCAGTGCAACAAATAGTTATTGAGACTTCCATGCGATTGAGTTCCAAAAGATAAGGGCAGCAAAAAAAACTGCCTTGCGGTAGTTTACCAGATAACATACCAAATTCTTTTTCTTTTTCAAAAGTGGAAAAATCTCAAACCTACCACTTATTGGTAATGGTAATTGGCTTAATGTTTGTAATTTAATATTAGGTTATTGTGCTACATTTTTATCTTTGAAAATCTAATTTAGAAATAAAATATGCTACATTATTAGCCACTTTTTTTGTAAGCTACGGTGGGCCAATTAATCTAAACTAGTTCATATAATTAGATTATAAACTCATTAAGAAAAAAGTATTTTAGTATGCTGCATCTAGTAGGTACTCAGATATTTACAAATTGAATTAAATGCACCCGGTTTTTGTTTAAGATACTGTTTTGATCTATAATATATGGTTATATATTTGTTTAAATGATTTTCATTATATATATTTTTATGAGTGGTAAAGTATAATTATTCCTATAGTGTCAATCCCATTAGATTGTAAATTCCTCAGGGACAGTCATTCAATCTTTTATTTCTTTTTAGAATTCCGCAGTTCTTGATATGTCAACATATGTTGCTAACTGACTGTCTAAATTCATCTTCATCATCTGATGACATTGTTAGATAGTGGAGCATGATGAAAAGCAGGACTTAGAGGAACTCCAGATCTCATGATAGTTTGGCTACTGATTAATTTTATGACTTAAGGCAAGTCATTTGAACCTAAATTTGAATTCATATTAAATATCATTTTTATGTGTTTTAATACACACAAGATTACTGTCATATTAATAATGAATAAAGATATACATGAAAAGTGAATTATACAGACATTCAGATCAATTTATCTGATTTGAAAAATCTCTGGGTAGGGGAAAAGTAGGTCACACAAGAACTATATGAAAGAGAATCCAATAATCTTAACCTTTTGGACAGTACTAATTCTAGCTAAGATGCCTAATATTAGAGCCTCATTCTTTTACTAAAATTTGCAGGCTTAATATAATCATCTTTTAGGGGAATTTGCCTCTGGGTTTTTTCTTCTGTTTTAAATTATATTCCTGGACCTATTTTAAACCAGACTGCTTTTTTTGTTTGTTTATACAGTGCCTTGCATGAGAAGGCTATCAGATGGCTAAAAATGTTTAATCTTTCAACACATACATTCTGCTTTGTAAAAATTAAAGATATAATAGAAAATTCATAAATAAGCTAAAATATGTGCATATGTAATTGTGGCTTGCTCTGTAAAATTACATCTCCAACTAGGAAAATATGTAAGCTAAATGGCACTGTTAATTCATTTTACTCCACCACCTGGTGGATTTTAAGAGTTATTCCAAGAGCAATAAAACTGTAAGCCTGATATTATCTGCCAGATAACGTTTTTCTCTAATTTTTTTTCCCTCTCTAATGTCAACTAAACTTTTCACATTTGTATATATTTTTTCTTTCTAGAATGTAAACTTTTAGGGACATCTTTGTATCCATCACTGGTAGTGCTTTATATAAAAAAGATTTTTAATAAGTATTCACCAAAAGAAAGATAACAGATTTCACCAAAGTTTACTAAAGAGAAGTTTCCTAGTCACAGAGGACATAGACTGGTCTGCAAATTCTAGACTTGGAAGGTGTTTTTTTTTTTTTTCCCAAGCCTTAAAATAAATGAACCAAGGAGCAGGAGCAGTGCTGTGCTAAGCCATATTGGAGCTGAAACAAAAGGAAAAATCAGTAATACAGATCTGGTCTTTACTGAAAATGTTAATCCATCAGGGATTTTTGGGGGCATTAGGTTTGATTTTTCTAAAGTATTGCATTAAAATAGAAATTATCTTGATTACTGAGTTTTTTGGCACTTCCTTCAATTCTGTGCCCAAGGAGAGTGCCTCGTTCACCTTACCATAGTCTTGCTATGAAGCTAAAAAGCCAGTATTTTAAAAAACAATAAAAAAAGTGAAAGAAAAATAAGTAAAAGCAAGAGGTAATTCCTTAGAATAGTTAATAAAATAGGCAAATATTTGGCAAATGTGACTGAAACATAAAGAAAACAAATTTGTGTCACATTCAGGGGCAATACATTAGAAAATTTTAAGAAAATGGGTGATTTCCTGGGAAAATGTAAGTTCTCAAAATTGATCACAGTTAGACGAGAACATTGATTTGATCAAAGATGAACTAAACCGGAAGTCTGCTTTCTAAAAAGTCACCATGCCCAGATGGTTTTACACTTGTAGTTTTACTTATTAATCATATAACACATAAATTCTATGTTAGTCTAATATTTACAGACTATAGAGAGTTCATTTTTAAGAGGCCAGCATAGTCTACACACAAAACCCTGAACTAACAAAAAAGGAAATTATAAACCAAAATCAAAAATCAATGCAGATGTAAAAATTATAATTAAAATACCTCTTAGAAAATTAAATTTTAAAATGTACTAAAACAATTACAAGCTATACCTATGACCAAATATGATTAATTTTAGAGATCCAAGGTTGGATCATCATTAGCAGGTCTAATATAATTTTTATGTCAAATTAAATGGTACAAATTATATGATTATTTAAATATATAATAAACAGGCACTTACTAAGATTCAGCAGCAAAACTCCCAGTAAAATATGAAAAGAAAAAAATGCTAAACACGAAAAAGACTATTTGCCAAAATCATATTGCAAGCATCATACTGAATAGTGAAATCCTAAGTCATTCTTATGAAAACAAGGAACTACAAAAAGGTTATGGATGGCAACATTATTGTAATTCAACACACTATAGAGGTTCTAACTAATACAATAAGAAAACTAAATATGTAACTTAAATAGCAGAAATGAGGAAATTTGAAAATCCTTATTTGAGGATTACAAGGTTGCATACCTAAGAAAGCGGACATTGTACTAACAAAAAAGTTATTACTAATAAAAAATTTGGCAAGATGGTTCTATATAACATAAATATATAAAAGCCAGTTTTTTCCTATATAAGAAGCTAATTAGAAACAGAAATGGTAAAAACTTGATTGAATTATACTGGGTTATAAATATAATGAGAAAGGTATAGTATCTATATAAATTATAAAACTATAAAAATTTCAAGAACGAGACTTGATAAAAGAGATTTATTAAAAACTTTCAAATTCAAAGAACTAAGTCCTTCCTACATTATAAATGTAATGTAATGACAGTCTCAAACCCTAATGAGATTATTCTGGAAATTTACAAAATAACTTTTTAGTTCCTATGGAAGAAGACATACTTGTCAAAAAAAAAAATAGAGCGAACTTTCCAAAATAGATTTTGAAGATGAATGTAAAACGACATGATATTGACACAGTAATGGACAAACTAGTGTGTGGAAAAGCATAAAGAATCCAAAGATTTATTTTGTATAGATAAATATGTGTATATGTATGCATATATAAAATTTTTAAAATAAAAATGTATATAATAAACATATAATTTATAATTATATTTATATATAATATGTAAAATGTTTATATAACATATAATTATATTTATATAATATATGAAATTTATATAATATATGAAATTTATATATAAATATAATTATATTTATATATAATATATAAATTTATATATAATATATAATTATATTTATATATAATATATGAAATTTATATATAATATATAATATACACACATAGTTTTGGATTTGCTATTCTCTTCTGCTGCCTATTTTGTCCATTCATGTATACGTATAATGGGATAGCAACAGTCAGTCTGTTCTCAATGGGAAGAGACAAAATAGTTCATTTAGTAAATGAAGCTGACATAATCAGTAATTCACTTCTAGAAGGAAATAAAATTAGATCCTCATTTCAAATATAAAAAAATTCTAGACTTGCTAAAGACCAAACTATAGTAAAATAAAACTTTAAATATTAGAAAAATTTTGAAGATTATTTGTGCCATCTAGGGAGGAAGACAGAAGGGAGAGGAGGAGCAGGACTTCTTAAATGAGACAGTAAACCCAAAGAACGACAGTAAGAATGACAAGCCTAAGTGTTTGTCAATATCTCCATGCTACAGCCAGAATTTGCTACAAGTTGTAAGTGTCTGATAAATACAGCTACCATGTACTCACATTTTGAGGTCCATTAGTACTGTTTTCTCAACAATATTTTAAGTGACTTTTTTGGCATTGTCCCCATAGCCTGCATAGCTTGATCTGTACTATGTGATTACAGTGTGTTCACTTACATTGAATTATTCATAATTTCAAGAAATACTTCTTGAACGACACTGATGTTGCAGGAAACTGACAATTTTGCTGCTCAATTGAGCCGTGAGTTTTCTCTGTAACAATGGAGTGGGGTCTGTGTTTTCTAAAGTCTTTAAGGACGAACCAGTGTAGAGAGAGTTGTCTATGGCCTGCTCCAGGACATGTTGATGATCTCCTAGACAGGTTACATCATCTTACCCCTCAAAATTATGTAAGCATCCTGTCCTGATAAAGCCGTGAATGCATTGAGTAATTGTCACCTATTGGGTGATGTGGTAACACTTTAAGAGACATTACTCAGAAGAAGCAATTGGGAAATAATCATTTGTGTTTTCTTTTAGGTCTCTGATGTAAGTTGAAGTTATTCCTTGTAAGTGTACTACTTATGATTCAATTCCCTAGAGATTTTTGAAGATATTAAGAAAGTCACTATATGAAAAAATTATTGATACAAAATCGATCACTGAATTCCAAGTACACATTTATAAACTTCTTTCACTTACAGGTCTATGCATAACAAATATTTATTTTCAGATTTTTGTCATTTTTTCTGTTATGCATTCATACAGATATCTGCCAAAAGTTTAGTTTTACCATGTAAAGGGAGGCATTTCCTCCAATATTACTAAAGAACTCGGGATGTTGAATTCAGAAGGTTGGCAAGCAGGACTTATTCAATGTCACAGAAAAAATAATTTCTCTAGATCTGCATCTCATATCTGCTTGTTCACAGTAACTCATAGAGTAATTCATAGAGTAGATAACTACCTTTCCTGGCATGCCTCAGACCATCCATGATTTTAATTAGTCATCATAATTTATTGAGTGCCTACCTCGTGATTGGGACAATTACTTCTATTCTAGGTATTGGCCACAAACAACAAATGGGAAACATCAGACTACTGAAAGTTTATGATTTATTTCTGACAGACTTGGAAAGAAAGGAAATAATTCAGAACTGCTTGGCTCAGTTGACTACATGGGCTACTGGCTAAGTCATTTTGGATACAGAATTTATTAGAAATGACACCATAAGCGATTAGCTGTTGGGGGATCAACACTGTAAAGAATTTGATCTGAGAAGAACCTTTCGGTATTTACCTAAAAAGTGGTGGCCTTGGGAACAGACCACAAGAGAGAATCTTGCCATTTTTCTATCTAACATATGACACCCCCAATCAGCACAAATGGGTGGCAGGCAGGACTTGTTTTAATGAATGACACAGCTCTATGCATCAACTATATTCCCCATGAACTACAGAAACTCTGCTTTCATTAAAACGGAAAATGGAGTTTCCACCAAGCAGCGAATTAGCCTGTTATCTTAGTAAATGAGCACTGCTAATTGAGTCCCTGTTACAACTTGATTTCTTCTGTTTGTTACTAAGTGATTGAGCACATCCTGAATTGCATGTCATGAGAATACCTGGCCCTCCAAGAAGTTGACAAATGTGCAAGCTGACAATCCTAAGAGGGTAGATAATCATCTAAGATCTATAACTAGCTCATTCATCTGACTCAACCATTATAAAATGATTTCTTTTTTCCTGAAGCATAGCACTTCTTTACATCTTTTTAAAAATTTTGTATTTTTTTAAAGTCCAGATTCATTAAAACCCCCAAATGATCAGTCTTTTTGGAAAGGACATGATCTACGTGGGTGAGCATATGTATGTGTACACTGATAATTGTGCATTGTCTTAAGCTTGGTATATATTTAAATAACACAATTTAATTGGAAAATTTCCTGTGCTACTTTTGAAATTGTATTACTTACATTAGAGATCACAAGGGAATAATAGGCTTAGTACCAGTTTATCACATTAAAATGTACTTTTAATGTCTGCTAATTTCAAAAGGCTCATATGAGAGTCCGCATGCCTTAGTGGTCTGCATTTTGTATTGGTAGGAATCTCGACTGGGAACAGCTTACATATCTCTGAGCAAGACATGGAATTATTGGCTCCTTGTGTTTCCTCATTTATAAAATTGCAGCTAACACTTATCTTCTGCACAAAGAATGTCGTTTAGACCAACGAATAAGGAAGTCAAGCAAAGCAATGTTAATTAAGACATGATTTTTCACCTTGAGAGCCTTAACAAAACGGAGGAAAAAAAAACTTCCTAGGAACAATCATAACAGACTCCGTGTGCAAAGATTTAAACTTTTTTTTGTAATATCTGGCACGGCAGATGTGTTCTTAAAATCTCAGGATATTAAGTTTATGAGTAAAGTTACTTAAAACCGATTTATTATGGAAAGCTGGTGATGGGAGGGGCCTAAAGATCAACCTTTTGTCACACAGGAAGCCACTGGTGTCCAAGGAGATTAAATAACTTTCCTAAAGTCAAGCTGATGAGCAACTAAAGCCATAACCAGAGAAGATTTTCCAGCCAGTGTCCTTTGACCTGTATTTATTTGTTTAGGAAAATGGCAAAATAATGGAAACACCAATCTTCTAATATTAATCAGTCCATCACCAGTAAACAGCTATTATTTCATGACACCTTTTGAGCAATCGCAACACTGTAATCATTACAGAATTAGTAGCAATTTCAAAAAGAGACTGGCCCATTTAAAAATCTGAGATTACTTATTTTACCTAGAATTAAAAAAAAAACATGAAAAACCAAAAAACAAAACCTGCGGTAGAAGCGCGTGGTTATGAGGGCGTTTGGGCACGGAGCCGTCCAATGGAAGAATTCATACATTTAGACCCGCTGGCAGCGTGCACGGCGCGCCGGGGCCGGCTGGGGGGCGCCGGGCTGCAGAGGGTGTCGGGGACCCCAGCGCAGCTCCCAGCCCCGCCGCCCTCCCAGGCCGCTCACCAGCCGGGGCCAGACGTGCGGCGCCTCTTCGGAGACCGGATTTGGCTCGGCCGCGGACTCCGCGGACTGGGAATGAATGCTCGGAGGTCGCTGGTACCGGCACCGGTACCGGGAAGGGAAAGGGACGGTGTACCTCCGATTCGGGCGTGGTTCCCGCCGGGGTCGGCCCTGCCGGGGTCGGCCCCCAGGGAGTCGTCCCCTGCGACATCGCCGCAATCTCGGCCGAAAGAAGCGGCCCCTCGTCACCTAGGCAACTGGGGTGGGGCTGGCGTCCCTGGGCCTGGGAACAGATCCCAGCGGAAGGCGGCGCTGGGCCGAGCCTCTGCCCGCCGGGTACAGGGTTGGGGACCGCGCAGAGGAGCAGGAGGCCGGGAGGGAGGCCTACAGCAGCCCGCTACGGAGGCCCTGAATCCTCCGGGAGAGACAGAGTCTTTCCTGTTAGTAGGAGTGAAAGTGGGGAAAAGGCAATTCAAGTAGTAGTAATTTAAATGAAATATGTCAAAGTACCTAATGCTAGCACATTGCAAGTTTCAACAAATATTAAAGTAAGATATATTATTAGAACTTCAACCACTGATTGATGTTTGATACTAAGCAATCATTGTAAATTTTAAAGTATCATGATGGTATTGTGGTCATGTTTAGAAGGAAAAATATGTCTTTATCTTTTAGAGATACATTCCGAACAATTTAGTGATGATGAAATGATATAAAATATGTGATTTATTCCAAAATAATGAGGGAGGGGCACAGGAAATGAGTGGTGGTATAGCAGATGAATCTAGATTAGGCATGTGAATGGAAGGGGTTCGATCTTTAATAGTGCACTTAATAGTACACTAGAAAGAATAGTACACAGGAAATGAGTGGTGGTATAGCAGATGAATCTAGATTAGGCATGTGAATGGAAGGGGTTCGATCTTTAATAGTGCACTTAATAGTACACTAGAAAGAAAGTGTACTATTCTCCTTTTGTATATGTTCGAAGAGTTCCACAACAAAAGCATTTACAAACAATAAGAAATATTACGTAGCAGCATGGGTATTCTTGACTTCTTTGGATGATCAACGCCTCCTTTGAAAATGAAATGTACTTGGCTTGTATTTACCTGCATGGAGGTTGCTATGCACGACACTTCCTGTGAAAATCAGACATCATTTAAGTGCTTCGGTTTCCTCATCTGTTAAATGAAATAACAGTATTGGCCTCAAAACATGACTGTGAGGATTGAACAGATTAATATATATATGAAAATGTTTATATCAGCCTTGACACCTAGTAGTGGTCTGTGTTTGATATTATTAGTGTTAGTATTAATATTGTGCTTCCCCTGATGTTAGTCCATATTGTAGACAGCTGCCAGGATAATATAATATTTCATCATGAACCTCTCCTTTATATTAGCCCATTGTCTTTTAGACCAAATATAACACATTAGCTTTATATAACCTCATGATAATTTTGCCTTTCCTTCAAATTGTCTCATAGTTCAAAGTATACAGTTTGTACTGTCAACCTGTGTTTATGAGTTGTCTCTAGTCTTGTAAATGTATGGCCCATCTTTTCAAGTGGGTTTTACTGTTTCCCTTGTTATTTTCACTTCTGAAGGAGCTAGTTTAGTTCTCAGTACAAAGAATGCATGCAACAATACATTTATGAATTACAACCCCATTTCAATAGGACCGTATTAAAATTTCTTCAATTGGTGAAAATATAGTCACTTTTTAGTGATTGCTAGAGTTAGTACAAAAGCCACCACTCATTACAGTGCTTAATCTTTTTCATTCCTTCCTTCTGATCGCCACTCCAAAGAAATTGAAAATAGCTGGTCACCTTCTTCAAGGTAAGGACTCTACCATAGTCCTTGAATTTAGTGTTTGATAAAATGATAAAGCATTTATTTCTCTAACGTGGAGTTCCAGTTTTCTCAAAGATTTGGTTTACTTTTCAGGCGTTTAATTTTGCTGCCATTTCTTTGACAGTTTTTAGGTTTTCTTCTCCTGTTTTTGGTTTTGGACCCCGGAACTAGATGCAAAACTCCATTAAAGATGGAATCAATTCTAACAGTAATAGGATGGTTACCTCAGGGAGAGGGGAATTGTTTTGTAGGAATTACAATTTTACTTTAAAAAATTTAATGTTGTAATTTGTTAGAGAAGTCAGTTTTGAGGGGGTAATTTAATTTTTTGGGACACAAATGTTTTGCTCCGTAAGAAGTGATGTTGAAAACCCATTAGCCTGAAGGTTACTTTTAATTTGCACAAGTTGAAGCTGATTTTAGCCTCCCATTTCTTTTGTAGGTAGGTGCCAACAAGAAAGACAAATCTCAGTAGGTGATATACTTTCTTACGTGGAAAGGTCAGTTAAGTCCTCCCTTCTAGGTCTCTTTTGAAGATAAAGGCCTCTAACCAAAGCCTGCAAAATTCCATTTGTTATCTTAGTCTATTGTTTTAGGACTGGAAGAGAAGAGGAAGCATATGGGTCTAGTTCACAGTTATTTTTTTAAAAGACCACTGACTTTTACCACATCACATTGAAATGTGGGATAGCTTGATATTACTTGATCAATTGAATTCAGGTTCCTGTTCTAAAGAAAGTTTTCCAATCAACATATCCATAAACCTGTGAGTGGCACAACACTTTATAAATAAAATCATGTTCTCTTGAAGAGGGGCATTTTCACAATTTTACCAGTTTAACCAAGTATTGAATGTTTAAAATAAAGCATACTTTTAAATGCCAGGAAAACACTCAAGAGGGGCCTAGATAATTTTATAATGGATATTGACAGTCCGGTGTGGCAATATTTGGCAATGAATACTGACAGATTTTAACTGTGTTCTTAGGGTGGGTAAACATTTCTACTGCATTCTTCATGGTTCCTGTGTCTCTCGCTCATTTTAAATATGATGAGGTTCTTCAACAATAAACAAAATAATGCCATTAATGAGATTAATGACATGTTAGTAGTTCCAACACTGTGATTCCTGAGGTCTTCAATCTATTAAGTGATAGATAATGATAATCTTAAGAAGATCAGGCAGGAAACAATTCAGTATGCCCCTAAATGGTAATAAGAGATCTCATCATTCTGGAGATCGAATTTAGACAGCACATTGTTTCTTGCCTTGAGATCCATGAAACTTGATAGATGTAGAATGAAAAAAGACTAAAAGCAATTTAATTTGTAAGTAATTGCATTCACTTTTGGTTACATATTTTATTTTTAGCAAAGAAAGTATTCCAATAGTTAACCAATTTTGAAATGTATTTAAAGTTTTCTTAACCTTTATCTAATCCTTAAATCTGATCTTCTCATTTCAACCAGGTACTGTAGTCTGTTCAGGTCATATGTGAGAACATTGTGAAGTCTTACCTTCATAAAACACACTTAGGACATGATATAGTAAACATACCATAGTTTACATTCTAAGAGTGAGTAATTATTGTGGGGTGGGATAATGATTTCCAGAAAACAGTTGGTATAATGCTATTTTGAGAATATTTATGTAACACTAATTCTTGTCTTCAAAACCGTCCGTTCCCATTTTGGGTCCATATGTTTGTCCCTCTTTCTCTAGTCACTCCCTTTAAAATGGATCCTTCTGCTCTTCAGATGAAACTTAAGTCCTTTTCCCAAACCAGACAATACTATCTTTTCCTACTACAGAGATCTCTTTAAGATAGTTTTGTGACATTTTCCTTTCCTTCCTGATTAAAATATTGAAAAAGTAGTCCCTCTCTTATCATCTCTCCTTACCCACTCCAGCTCTGTAATCAGTCTCTCATCTCCTTACCTCTCCGAAGCCGACCTCCCCAAAATTGCCACTGGTTCCTGTCTTTCTTAGTATGTGGACACTTTTCGCTTGCTCCTCATATCCACTCTCTCCCCGTCTCCGCTTGGTCTCGTGCCAACCTTTATGGGTCCCATCAGCTAATTTTGCCACATTCCTTGCCCTCTGACTTGTGGTTGGGTTTTGCCAATGGGAGCGTCACCACGGGGTTGGAAAGTGGAAGAGTGAGATCAGGGTATTTATTCTCCCAGTCCCCTCTCTGCAGGATTACAGATTAGAAGTAGCTGGATACCTGCACCAAAAGCCCTGAAGGCCACCTTCTGTCCTTCAGCCCCTTCCACAGCTAGAGCCGTCTTGGGATTTTGGTAACCATCCCTCCCCTCGCCTCTTCAGGCCTAGAGGTGGTAATGGCTTCCTCTTGCTGCTGTTGATTTTACTTATGGCTGCCTACCTGTTTGTGAACAGTTCCTTTAACAAGCTCTCCTCAGTTACCATATTTGTGCTGTTTCCTGCTCGGACTTTGACTGATTTTAGCAAAAACTAACTCCAAAACATTTAGTAAGGAAGATGTCTGGCTTGTTCAACACCGTTGTTATTGCCCACTGCTTAGTTGCTGTGCAGCGAGCAGTATTGTCTGTAAGTGACCCTGGGTATTTATTGTGGATTTCTTGCACAACTGTCTAGGTAGGGCTGCACCCCAGCCCACCGTTTTCTCCAGCTGGAGGGGCTGCACCCAATTACCCTCAGGACTGATGGCAGACAGTGGGGACTGTAACTACCCATGGGAACTGTGTTATGCCTGTCTTAGACAGCTGGCTGTCTCAGACAACTTGTGTAGATTGGTGGTTCCCCAAATCTTAACTTTCCAATGTCAAGCAGACTGTGTAGTATAGTCCCCCTGTTGACAAGACTCATTTAAAATTTGCGCTATAAAAAGTCAAAAGAACAGCTCCTGGGCCCTGGCAAGCCTTTCCATAGACGCTGGGGTGTGTTTGGGAAACAACAGTGCCTTCCTTTTTTGTTCTTTCTGATCCTGGCCTTGAAGCTTTGACCTTTCACAATAAAACCTATCCCATGTCATAGGATGTTGTGAATTTGGAAACTACGAGGAGTATACATGGCAGGGGCTGCTGCTTGTGGAATGCGTGTCGTTCATACATTAACTTGTCCCAGCACATTTAGATTCATAATCTATATTTGCACACGAGTCTTATTATTTCCATTTACAGATTGTTCTTTATGGTAGTATTTACGTTAGTATTTTCATCACTCCTTTTATGCTTCAGTGAACCACTTTTAGGTCACTGATCCATGTTTGTGAACTGGTAGTTTAATGCAAAAAACAAGGTAACAATCCTAAGCAGGGACATACGTATTATGTGAAAATACTTCAGCTGAGAAAACACTGCACCCTGTTTCCAGAATGTTAGCCAAGGTAGACTGACCCAAATTCCTAAAGCAAAGGCAGGATTTTTAAACAGATGATTTGAGCTAGCCATAAAGAATTTTTGTAAAAATCAAAATTCATCCTGCACTTTAAATTTGCAAAATATCTATGATCAAACGGTTTCACAGATTTTTTCTTTTTTCCTTCTGAAACTGCCTAAAAGTCACTGGGTGCCACTTAATTAATGGCAGGGGACTCCGTTGCTCTTTGAAGACGTTTTTGAAGAAACCTCTTCTAGGAGATTCTGGGAAGTGCCTCGACTGAACAACTATTGCCCTCTTCTCTGCACCACTTTCCACCCCCCAACTTTGAAAAATAGCAATTCTAGTTTTACCTGTTTTACATAACAGCTTCTTATAAATTTTGTTAGAAGGAAGGATTTTGAGCTTTAAGAAGTTTAAAAGCCACTAGATAATCTCTAAGGAAGCTTCATCTCTGAAAATTCTGTTGTGATATAATTTCCCAAAGAATTCATTGCCTGAGACATTCACCTTAGCAAATACAAAGCATTACTGTTATTAAACATTTCTGGTGTATTTGCACATTTATAATTCCAGGGAAATGAAATAACATGCATTATTTCATCTAATCAGCTGACTTGCACTAAGAGGTAGATAGTATTATTTTTGTTTTGCAGACGAGGACACTGAGGTTCAGAGGGCCAAGGTAACTGACCTAATGTCTCATGGCTAAGTATGTGGCAGGCAGGCACAGGTATTAACTAGTTTCTATGATTCTGCAGCCCGTCCACTCTGCGCGCTATGCCATGCTACCTCAGCTGTGTGGCGTGCTCAAGACCCTGGCCGGGTTGATGAAATTTATCTCTGGAGTCTTTCCATTTCTCCTTCAATGCCTCTCCTCTCACCCCCTACTCCCCACTTCCCCAAGGCCTTCACAATAATTGCTAATCCATTTAGTGTGTTTCTCTTGTAGGTTATCAACCCAGGTATATAGTCATAACTAAAGTATGAGATGATATGTCTTATCATTTACCAGGAGGCATTCGTTTTGTTTTGTACTAGGAGACTCTTGAAGATGGAAAATTCTTTTGCAGCTCAAATGAACGAGGTTTTAATAGAGGATTGCCAACTTGTGGGGCTTATATTTTCAAAACAGAAGGTCTTTTCTGGTGCCTTCAAAGACTTCACCTGAGAGACAGCTTTATTCCCCTTACTAGTGTCAGAAGCTGTTATGATGATTTCTTCTACCCTCCACAAAATCTGTTACAGTGCTTTGCTAAGCATCCAATAAATGGTAGAGCATGATGATGGAAAAAGTAAATTAATCAGTAGAAAATATTCTTGTAGCTATGGTTAATCTTGATTCTAGTACACTACATGGATTTTTTTTTTTTTTGAGACAGGGTCTCACTCTGTTGCCCAAGCTGGAGTACAGTGGTTCAATCTTGGCTCACTGCAGCCTCCACCTCCTAGGTTCAAGTGATTCTCCCACCTCAGCCTCCTGAATAGCTATGACTACAGGTGCACACCACCTGTTAGCTTGGCTAACTTTTGTCATTTTTAATAGAGAAAGGGTTTCACCATATTGGTCAGGCTAGTCTCAAACTCCTGACCTCAAGTAATCTGCCCACCTTGGCCTCCCGAAGTGCTGGAATTATAAGCATGAGCCACTGCGACCGGCAGGAAAAATTGAAATATTATTTTTCTACATAGCTAAAAGGTCCATGTGCCTTCTTTTTGAATGAAATGCATTTCATGTGCCTCAAAGCTAGGTTAAGCATTTACATGAGAGAAATTCAGGGTGCCATTGTGCAGCTTTCAGAAGATTGTAACAAATGATCACAGGATTTACTAGTCATTTTCTATTTTATTTTATTTTATAATAATAGAAGTCATTAATTTTGGAAGGAAATAGACCATTTGCCTATGTGTGCTGGAAATGTAGGTCTGTAAAGAGCATGAGAAGATTATATATGATATTTCTGAAACTAGAAATCATAGTCTCTTGGTGGTTAATGGTTGGTCTCCAGCCTGTTATTTTGATGATAGTCTCATCATGCCCCTTATGGTGCCACTCATGGTCACTGGTACACAGATAGGCATAGCTTTGGTGCAATTTAGAATAGTGAAGGTTGAGGAATATTTTTGACCTGCTGAGAAACCTTAGGAAAAATTACTCTATCTCCGTTTAACATTGATGATTCTTCTCAGAAAATTTTTAAACAGTTCCTTATGCTAAGGAATACAAACTTAGAATGTTTGCACAGAAAAACAAAAGTAGACAATTGGAAAAGAGAAAAGAAGGGAAGCTGGATGGCAGAACAGAAGTGATGTTCAGACTTTGGACAGAGAAAATGGAGTCAAATGGAACATCTGAGTCAAAACCACCATGACATGAGATCACACAGCTGTCATCAGGAATCATATGAGATTAGGCCACAGAATTCCAGTAGATTCTGCTTTGCTCAGGAATTACCCTTGTAATTACTAGGAAGGTCACTAGGAAAATGCCCTTTTTGGGACCTGCATCCTCTAGACAAATGACACTCTGAAATGAGACTTTTTTTCCCTTTTGAGCATTAGACTTAAATTGATGCCATGGCCATAAATGCAAAGCTGACTGATGCAACTTGATTGCAATTCAGCAGATGAATTAGGTAGTGGAGATATGTTTAAAGTATACATTCTTAAAGTCTTGGTGGGTTGCTCTTGCCTGGGCAGTCTTCTCCTGAATGTCTGGCCATTCTTGATGTGGCAGCCTTCCCATCAAATCTTGGGCCATACTCAAGAAGAGTCAGACTACTCGATGGACTCCATAAGTGGGAGACTCAAGTGGTCACTGGTACAGGGTCCAAGGACAGCTTGAGACAGCAGAGCAGAATATGCTTCTGATTTCGTGTTGCTGTTGCATCCTCTAAAAACCATTGGCAAAATTGCTGTTCCTTCCTTGACTGGACAAAGAAGGGCCCGTTTTTCTTGTGGACACATAATGTTGCAATAATTTTTCTCTGGCAGCAGCATATGCTAGATGAAACATTGTAGACTTTAGCTTCTGTCTTTGCCCAGAGAGCTGTCCCTTTCTTCCTTATGCAAACCCTAAATCCTGGGGGACACCAATGAAGCTGGCTTGGGTTGTATCCATACATGGAGAGTCAAACTCCTTATTAAGTCCTGGTTTCTAACTCCACCTTTAGTGATTAGTGCTTAATTATACTATTACATTGAGAATCAGGAACAAAAAAATGGAGTAAAGAATTTTTTTCCACAATTTAAGACCAGGTAAAATTGCTGAAAATGCACACTGAGACATTTTCCTATTATCATGCATTCATCCAACAAATATTTATGGACTACTGTATAGGTATCAGGTACTATTCTAAGCATTGTCAACAAAAGAGGCAAAAACTCTGTCCTCTCAGAAATTCTATTCTGATGAGTTGAAAAATCTGTATTCTATCTGAAGATTTACGAACTTGCTAATTATTATTTTGGAAGGCATCCTGTCTTTGTGACTCTGAGGAGTTAAGATCTACAAAAAGCCTAATTATATGTGATTTTTTAAAAACTGGAAATCCTGTGGGCTGATGGTTAATAGTTTGTTTAGCAAGTGGGAAAAATTGGGCAGATTGAGGAGATCAGAAGTGTGGGGTTAAGAAAATCAAGGAATGTTGCAGTCTTGAATAGGACAATCAGGATAGGCCTCAGACAAAAGATGAGAATTGAGCAAAGTGTATCATCGCTATTATCATAACTAGCATTCTGGCTAAGTGCCTTTTGTGTGTTTCTTTCTTAAACCTTGCAACAGATATGGACACCAAGGCTTAAAGAAGTTAATTATCTACCCAGTATTACACAGCTATTTAGTAGAGACAATAGAATTTTAACTCAGGACTACCTGATTAAGAACCCAAGTTACATACACTGTACTGTCTCAAAGCAGTAGCTTACAAACTGTATTTGTATTTATAAATACAGATCACCAGGATATTATTTATTAGCTTTTAAAGCATCTATTGTTAACCATATTTTCATACTATACTTAAAAGCACATACTTAAATATATTATAGTCCACATATTAACATATTGGAGGGACCCAGCTTACTAAACTGTGTTAGGTAGGTACTTTTTGCAGGTGTGCAAACGTTTTTTCATCTTTATGCATTTGAACAGTATGTAAATGTTTCCTTGGCTAAGGGTGTTTTAATTTTTCATGATGTAAAAAAAAATCAAGCCTTAGCATGCCTGTTTACATAAAATTGCTTAACAGCTCAAGTATAGCATGGAGTAGAATCAAGTATGTCTGGTGGTTATATGTTCACATCGTAGTGGAATCATTGGCAACTCATTAACAAGGGAACCTATAACATATTTATATAGTGTGGTATTAAAGGTATTTCTAGTGTTACTAGGTTTAGGTGCTTTTTGCCTGCCTTATTTTGAGAAAAGCTGGGATACAATTAGTGATTACACCTTGATTTTATTTTAAGGTCTGAATTACGTAATTGAAGTGTATCCTGAGACAACTAGGGAAGGTTTTCGGTTTTTTTTTTTTCAAAGTATCATTTGTAATTACTTACGTAGTTCAAAAATTCATTTTAGTACTATGAAACCAAGTCAGAATATTGAAATAAATTTGATGTTGAGACTGATGTGGCTGGAAGAGTCTCATTACACTAGCTTGATAAACAAATGTATGTTACAATAAGTAAATGTATGTTTATAGTTATAATAAATACATTAAAATATACTGTGGACAATAATTTATATAAATAATATAACACGTTCATTTATTTACCTTTGAAGTTTAATTTTTTAAACATTAGCAAGGGAGATGAATGGGGTAAAATCCAGTGATGTAAACATGAACATGGATTTCTAAAATGGCAACTACAGTAATCCCCCCTTTTCCATGTTTTTGCTCTTCATACATGTGGTGCAGTGCAATAAGATATTTGGTGTGGGGCGAGGGGAAAGAGAGAGAGACTACTTTTATCTAACTTTTATTACAGTATATTGTCATAGTTGTTCTATTTTGTAGTCATTGTTACTTTCTTATTGTGATTAATTTTTAAATTAAACTTCATCATAGGTATGTATATGTAGGAAAAAGCAGTATTTATAGAGTTCAATACTACTTGCAATTTCAGGCATCCACTGGGAGTCTTGGAATGTATCCCTGAAAATGAGGAGTGTCTACTGTTCAAAAGGAAATAGAAAACATAGATTGTGCACATACTTGTTTTAACTGAAGCTAAGGAATATTGCACGTTTTGTGAAAATAAATAGTCCAATGACCAAAATAATCTGTTTTCTCGGCTGGGCGCAGTGGCTCACATCTGTAATCCCAGCACTTTGAGAGGCTGAGGTGGGCAGATCACCTGAGGTTGGGAGTTCGAGACCAGCCTGACCAACATGGATAAAACCCGGCTCTACTAAAAACACAAAATTAGCCAGGCGTGGTGGCGCATGCCTGTAATCCCAGCTACTCCAGAGGCTGAGGCAGGAGAATCACTTGAACCTGGGAGTTGGAGGTTGCGGTGAGCCGAGATTGCCCATTGCACTCCAGCCTGGGCAACAAGAGTGAAACTCTGTCTCAAAAAAAAAAAAAAAAAAAAGAAAAGAAAAAAATTGTTTTCTCTCACCTATCTTAATCTGTATAATTGTACCATTAAAGGAAGTAAAATAATATGAAAGCCTTCACAATTTCATTTCTCAGATAGATGACTAAACTTGGATAGGGATAATTGCTGGAATGGTGGGGGTAAAGGAAAATTCACTTGAGTTTAAGATTGCCTCTTCTATGTACACAGACCCTGTCCTTCCATTCACTTGCACACCTACAACTAAGTTCTTTCTGTAGAGTTTTTATTAGTTTTCTTTGCTTGATTGTTAGTGTCTTGTTTTTTTTTCAATCAGTGTTAAGTTGTCGTAAGTTTAAAATAATAGGTTACAAGATGTTATTTGCAAGCCTCATGGTAACCTCAAATCAAAAAGCCTAGAACAGATACACAAGAAATAAAAAGCAAGAAATTAAAAACATACAACCCGAGAAAATCACCTTCACAAAAAGGAAGACAAGAAAGAAAGAATGAAGAAAGAGAAGACCACAGAACAACCAGAAAACAAATAAAATGGCAAGAATAAGTCCTTATTTATCAATAACAACATTGAATGTAAATGGACTAAATTCTCCAATCAAAAAATGTAGAGTTGTTGAATGGATTAAAAAAAAAAAGACCCAATGATCTGTTCTTGCAAAAAATATACTTCATCTATAAAGATACAAATATACTGAAAATAAAGGGATGGAAAAAGATGTTCCATGCAAATGGAAACCAAAAAAGAGCAGGAATTGCTATACTTATGTCAGACAAAATGGATTTCAAGACAAAAAAATATAACGAGACAAATAAGGTCATTATATAATGAGTTAAGGGATCAATTTGTCAAAAGAGTATAACAGTTGTAAATATATATGCACCCAACACTGGAGCACCCAGAAGTATAAAGCAAATATTAGAACTAAAGGACAGATGATTGTATAGACCCCAATACAATAATAGCTGGAGGCCTCAACACCTACTTTTAGCATTGAACAGATCATCCAGACACAAAATCAACAAAGAAACACTGGACTTAATCTGCACTATAGACCGAGTGGACCTAATACATTTTGACAGGACATTTCATTTGATGGCTGCAGACTACATATTATTCTCCTCAGAACACGAGTCATTCTCAGGGTTAGCTCATATGTTAGGCCACAAAACAAGTCTTAAAAATTTCAGAAACATTAAAATTATATTAAAGATCTTCTCTGACTACAGTGGAGAGAAATCCATAAAACTGGAAATCAATTACAAGAGGAATTTTGGAAAGTATACAAACACATGTAAATTAAACAATATGCTTCCTAATGACTAGTGGGCAAATGAAGAAATTAAGAAGAAAATGTAAACATTTCTTGAAACAAATGAAAATGAAAACACAACATACCAAAACTTACGGAATATAGGAAAAGCAGTACTAAAAGGAAAGTTATAGTAGTAAGCACCTACATCAAAAAAGGAGAAAAACTTCAAATAAACAACCTGCTATGCATCTTAAAGAACTAGAAAAGCAAGAACAAACCATAATAAAATTACCAGAAGAAAAGAAATAGCAAATATTAGAGCAGAAATAAATGAAATTGAAACAAAGAAAACAATAAAAATCATGAACAAACAAAAGTTGGTTTTTTTATTAGATAAAAAAATTGACAAATCTTTAGCCAGACTAAGAAAAAATAGGGAAGACCCAAATAAATAAAACCAGAGATGACAAAAGAGACATTACAATTGATACCGCAGAAATTCAAAGGATCTTTAGAGCCTACCATGAGCCAGTATATGCCAATAAGTTGGAAAACCTAGAAGAAATGAATAAATTCCTAGACACGTGCAATCTATCAAGATTAAACCACGAAGAAACCCAAAACCTGAAGACCAGTAACAAGTAATTAGACTGAAACTGTAATAAAAAATCTACCAGCAAAAAAAGCCTGAGACCCTATGACTTAACTGCTGAATATGACCAAACATTCAAAGAACTAATACAGATCCTAATGAAACTATTCCAAAAAACAGAGGAGGAGGGAACTCTTCCAAACTCATTCTATGAGGCCAGTATTACCCTGATACAAAAACCAGACAATGACATCAAAAAAAGAAAACTACAGGCCAACATTCCTGATGAACATTGATGCAAAATCCTCAACAAAATACGAGCAAACCAAATTCAACAACATATTAAAAAGATGATTAATCATGACCAAGTTGGATTTACCCCAGGGATGCAAAGATGGTTCAACATATACAAATCAATAAGATACATCATATCAAAAGAATGAAGGACAAAAACCATATGATCATTTCAATTGATCATATTAAAAAGGATGGGATAAAATTCAACATCCCTTCATGATAAAAACCCTAAAAAAACTGGGTATAAAAGAAACATGCCACCAGACCATGAAAGCCATATATGACAGACCCACAGCTAGCATCATACTGAAAACTGAGAAAAACCGAGAGCATTTTCTCTAAGATCGGAACAAGAAAAAGATGCCCATGTTCGCTATTGTTACTCAGCATAGAATGTGAATCCTAACTACAGCAACAAGAGAAAGAAATACAGGGCATACAAGTTGGAAAGGAAGAAGTCAAATTATCCTTGTTTGCATGATATGATCTTATATTTAGAAAAACCTAACTTTCCATCAAAAGAGTATTAGAGCTGATGAAAAAATTCAGTAAAGTTGCAGGATACAAAATCAACATAGAAAAATCAGTGGTATTTCTATATGCCAACAGGGAACAAACTGAAAAAGAAATCAAGAAAGTAATCCCATTTGCGATAGGTACAAATAAAACAAGATGCCTAGGCATAAAAGTAACCAAAGAAATGAAAGTTTTGTATAATGAAAACTATAAAACATTGATGCAAGAAATTGAAAAGGACACAAAGGAAAAGATATTCCATGTTCATAGATTCAAAGAATCAATATTGTTAGAATGTCCATACTACCCAAAGCAATCTACAGATTCAATGCAGTCCCTGTCAAAACACCAATCACATTCTTCACAGAAATAGAAATAATAATTCTAAAATTTATATGAAATCGCAAAAGACCCAGAATAGCCACAGCCATCCTGAACAAAAGGAACAAAACTGGGGGAATCACATTACCTGACTTCAAATACAGAGCTGTAGTAACCAAAACAGCATGCTACTGACATAAAAATAGACACATGGACAAATGGAACAGAATAGAGAACCCAGAAATAAATCCATACATCTACAGTGAACTCATTTCAACAAAGGTGCCAAGAACACACGGGGAAAGGACAGTCTCTTCAAGAAATGGTACTGGAGAAAACTGAGTATCCATTTGCAGAAGAATGAAACTAGACCCCCATCTCTCACTGTATACAAAAATCAAATCAAAATGGATTAAATACTTAAGCCTAAGACCTCAAACTATGAAACTACTAAAATAAAACATTAGGGAAGCTCTCCAGGACATTGGTCTAGGCAAAGATTTCTTGAGTAATACCCCACAAGCATAGACATCCAAAGTAGACAAATGGGATCATGTCCAGTTAAAAAGCTTCTGCAAGCAAAGGAAACATTCAACTATGTGAAGACAACCCACAGAATGGGGAAAATATTTGCAAATTGTCCATCTGACAAGGGTTTAATAACCAGGATATATAAGGAGCTCAATTAACTTAAGAGGAAAAAAAATATAATAATCCAACTTAAAAATGGACAAAAGTTCAGCTGGGTGTGGTGGCTCATGCCTGTAATCCCAGCACTTTGGGAGGCCAAGATGGGTGGATCACGAGGTCAGGAGATGGAGACCATCCTGGCTAACACGGTGAAACCTGTCTCTACTAAAAGTACAAAAAAAAAAAAAAAAAAAAAAAAAAAAGCCGGGTGTGGTGGCAAGCGCCTGTAGTCCCAGCTACTTGGGAGGCTGAGGCAGGAGAATGGCATGAACCCAGGAGGCAGAGCTTGCAGTGAGCTGAGATCATGCCACTGCACTCCAGCCTGGGTGACAGAGTGAGACTGTGCCTCAAAAAAAAAAAAAAAAAAAAAAAAGACAAAAGTTCTGAGTAGACATTTCTCAAAAGAAGACATACAAATGGCTACAGGTGTATAAAAAATGCTCAACATCATTGATTGTCAGAGAAATGCAAATCAAAACTACAATGAGCTGTCATCATATTCTAGTTAGAAAGGCTTTTATCCAAAAGACAGACAATAACAAATGCTGGTAAGAATGTCGAGAAAAGGGAACCCTTTACACTGTTGGTGGGAATGTAAATTAGTATAACCACTATGGAGAACAGTATGTAGGCTCCTCAAAAAACTAAAAATAGAACTACCATATGATCCAGCAATCCCATTGCTAGGTATATACCCAAAAAGAAAGGAAATTAATATATCAAAGAGATATCTGCCCTCCCATGTTTATTGCAGCACTGTTCACAATAGCCAAGATCGGAAGCAACCTAAGTGTCCATTAGCAGATGAATGTATAAAGAAGATGTGGTATATACACATAATGGAACATTATTCTGCCATAAAAAGAATGAAATTCCGTCATTTGTAACAACATGGATGGAACTGGAGGTCATTATGTTGAGTGAAATAAACCAGGCACAGAAAGACAGACTTCACATGTTCTCACTCATTTGTGGGAGTTTAAAAATTAAAACAATTGAACTCATGGAGATACAGAGTGGAATGATAATTACCAGAGGCTGGGAAGGGTGGGGAACAGCGGGGAGGGGGAAAGTGAGGATTGTAATTGGGTGCAAAAATATAGCTAAATAGATTACATAAGATACAGTATTTGATAGCACAATAAGGTGATTACAGTTAATAATTTACAGTACATTTTAGAATAAAGGAATGCAATTGGAATGTTTTTCGCACAAAGAAATGATAAATGCTTGAGGTGATGGATATTCCATTTACCTTGATGTGATTATTAGACATTGTATGCCTGTATCAAGATATCTCATGTAACCCATAAATACATACGCCTGCCATGTACCCATACAAATTAAAAATTGTAAAAAGTCCACTTACTTACATAGGTGGAAAGTAGTTGTTTTTTGTCAGTGATACAAGGGGTGAGCATTCATAATATTATTTCCATAATTAGTACTTTGGCCACTAGAGAGAATTGTCTTCAGTGGCCGATTAATATATTGAGCATGGTTTCACTTGTATGGAAATCATGTCTTTTAATTTTTTTAATTGAGACAGGGTCTTGCTGTGTTGCTCAGGCTGAAGGACAGTGGCATGATCATGACTCACTGAAGCCTTGAACACCTGGGCTCAAGTGATCCTCCTGCCTCAGCATCCCAAGTAGCAGGGACTACAGGCACATGCCACCACACTTGGCTAATTTTTAAGTATTTTGTGGAGACAGGGTCTTACTATGTTGACCATGCTGGTCTCAAACTTCTGGCCTCAAGTGATCTTCCTTCTTTGGCTTCCCAAAGTGCTGGGATTATAGGGATAAGCCACTGCACCTGTCTGGAAATCATGTCTTGATATGGGGCAATTAAGGCATAAAAATTTAACCAATTTTTATATTGCATTAGTGGAATTATTGAAATAAGTATGAGGTAATAAGAAAAAGACAAATCTCCCACCCCCATAGAAAAATAAATAAGAAGGTAAGTGAGAGTATCTCAAAAGAAAAAAATAATGAAAAGAAAAACATGAAAAGTGTTCAACTTCACGAATGTTGAAAGAAATGCAAGCTAAAACAATCATAGCTCCTCTTGCCCTTCAACAGTAGCAAGCATGGGGGCAGGACAGTCTCATGCACTTTTTGTGGGCATGTGCATTTGTAATATTTCTGGATGTTCATATGACAATATGCATAAAAATTTATGCATACTCCTTGACAATATGCATAAATTTTTGCATACTCCTTGACTTGGAAATTATATTGCTAGAAATGTGTCTTAAGGACATAATCATAAATGTCTGCAAATACACCTATAATTTTTAGTCTAACATTGTTTATAATTGTAGGGGAAAAGGGAGAAATAAGGTAATGTCCAGTAATGGGGTAATGATAAAGTAAATCAAGTCAGACTCATAAAATGAAATTTTAGATGGTTACAAAGTATCACGTTTTAGAAGTTGTTAATGATAAATTAAGAGAATACATGACAAAGTAAGATATATACAACATGATACTCATTTGTGTATCTATCTGTATAATTATAATATATATTTATTTAATGGAAGAACTAGAGGAATGTCTAAAATATTAAATGTCTTTGGGTGATTTTTTTCTTGTTTATTTGTACTTTGCAAGTTTTCTACAATATATATGCAATGTTATTTTTTACTTCTTAAGAGAAATTTACAAACTCACACAAGAATAGAGAGAGTAGCATAATGAACTTCTGTGTAGCTATTCCTCCCATTTCAACAATTATCTACTACACTTCTTTAAAAAGAAAAAGGAAAAATTTTTTTACCAGTTCAATTACCCAGAAACCATTGTGCTCAAACCTCCTGGAGCAACTTATTAATTGTAATTCTTCATAAAGAATTTGTTATATTTTCCCTTGAAAAATGTTGTGTTTCCACTGCCCAAGTCCTGGTTTTCAAAGCTTTGGTCTACTCACCAACAATGTTTGTATGAGAAAGCTAGAAGCATTTCAGTGTTGTTAATGAAAATAGTAAATCAATAATGTGATTTCTTATTTTTTTATGCCAGTAAAAAACACATAGGTTTTCTGGCAGTTTATTACTGTTTCCTTGAACACATAAACAAGAAACTTAAGAATAATAAGATCTAAAAGGTGATGTAGCCAGTCGTGTGTGTGTGTTTGCTATCTCTTTTCATCTAAGTTAGGGATCAGAGCAGAACCTGGTAAAACACATTTCAGTAAAAGGGCTGTCTCTCTGTGCTCTGCAATCAGTTTTGGGAGCACTTTCATTCTTGAGTTCAGAATTTGAAATATAGTCTGTGCTATGCAAGCAGATGTTTATAAGGAGCTTCTCGAAGAAGGCAAGAACCGTGGGTGCCCCAAAGGATTATGTGCCTGCATGCCAAAAACAGACTCCTGTGAGTTTAAGTATTTTCCCCATTGAAGCATAAAAGATACAAAGAGGTGCAACAACCACCATTTAGTGTATTTCCAACTAAAAACCTCACCTCTAGACTCGTGTGTTTCTACTGAGCTTTAAAGGCGCATTTTTCACAGTGTGTGTTAGTGGGAGTGTGTGCATATTGATGGACTAACTCCTCTGGTGAACTTTAATGTGTGCTATTTAAAAAAATCCTGGATAACTTACTTTTGGAAAGTGGAAATTGTTTATTTCTTTAATTTCTGCAAGGCCCAATGTTGTGGTTCCAATACACTGGATATAACTGGACCATAAAAATAATAAATGCATGACAACATGAGTATAAACATAATAAATGTCATGCATTCACATGGCAAATTGTCAATATCTATTGACATTTGTTCTTATGGCATCTATTAAGGCCACACCATATTTATTAACTTTGGTTTGATTACACCGCTCCATTAACTTGGTAATTTCATTATAGTTTAAGAGGGATTTTAGCTGCCAGATTTAGTTTAAATTTTATGCAAAAGCCCAGAAGTCCTTGGGCAGTGAACACATTTTCTATAAATCAAATAAATAATTAATGAACAAGAGCTATTTCAGAGAAGCAGAAAACAACAGAATCAGGATCAGATAACTTTTTAATAACACATACTGAGAAACTGTTCATAGAGATTAGAGTCCTAAAGCTGTGTCAGGTATATTCATATACTTGTTAGTCAAATATTGTCATGTAGAAATATCCATGTCAGAGGGAAACATCACTTCAGTCACAGAATTGGTCTTAAGCTCACATAGACAGTGCGAACAACAAAGAGAGATGCTTACATGGGGCAATAGGATGAGGAAATTTGCTTGTTTCTGAACTAATTTTAAACATGATGTGGCAGATATGTGATGAGGAAAATGCTTCCCTGATTAAAAAGAAAATCCTATAAAAGTTGCCAAAAGAACTGGTTAAGACTGAAAATATTGGGTAAGGGCCTCTTTAGCATGTAGTCAGTCTCATCTGTAAAATATAAAGATGTCATTCTGTGTGATTTTAGTTACTATCTATTGACAAATCATAGATTACACCTAGGTTTGACCTTTCTGTTCTCAGCCCACTTATTTGTTTAATTTATTCTCTTTGAAAGCCCTTAGAACCAAAAAAAAAAAAAAAATGTTTTCAAAGGCTTGAAAACAAATGAGTAAACACATGTTCTACTTATCATTTGTCAGACTGAACAAAGCTCTTTGGATGTGCTCAACAGCTTTTGGAGGAAGACAAACACTATCAGTGAAATAAATGAACAATTTCATTGGGATCAGAAAGTTTCAACAGAAGCTATTAATTTTTATGAGCATTAAGTCTGACAAAAATCTATGTATCTGTAGGCTCCCCCCACCATATTAACATCAAGAATAAAGAATCAGGCAATTCAGATGAAAATTGTAGCATATGGTAGGGTCTTTACAATGGTGGGAAGATAGGCCAAAAATTATGTTTGTAAATTTCTGAAATGATTTCCAGAAACGCATTACAGGCTAAGTGCTTTATACAGTATGTATTGTTAGCAGGTGTTGTGAGCACTTTATTTCTTACACACAATGCTGACATTTTACTCCTTTATACTCTTTAAGGGAACAAGCAGCATAATTGGAATTCCTTTGAGAATGATTTGTTAGTTATTTTGGACCTTTACAGGGAGTAAATGGTAAATAAGAGCTGAGTTTTTGGACATTAGTATCTATTGGTTGAGCAGATTATACTGTAAATTTTAAAAAGGAAGGGCAATTTAGGCAATGATACTAACAGCTGCACGGTTATTGTGTAATAGTGGCCCACCTGGGCTGAATTGTGAATTGCAAAACAAAGCTGAATGCTTTCAATTCCATGATGTATTATGCTACAAGGGAAGCTCTCAGCTAAGCAAAGTGTAGAGCTACTGTCAGACCATTCCTCTGCCAAATTACTACTGCACTGAAAAATGACTACAGTGATATCACTTGGTGAGATCATCACAGTCTACTTCTCTTAATGTTTCCATCATTTCTGATCCCAATTTTACATCTCAGTAATTTACTTTCAGTAATGAAGTGTTTTCTCCTCCTTCACTTTGGTAGAGCATATACTACATTAAAAAAAAAACTTATTCAGTTCTTTGAGAATGAAAACACATGCAGTTTCCTCCCTCCATCATGAGCAGTGTAATAACTGAACAATGTCTAAGTAATGAGTTACTTGTTATGATTTATATGTGTAATGTGCAATTATTTTAAACATAGAGGAATGTTCTTATAAGTGGGTTAAACGCAGTGAACATAAGCCTTCTTGTACTTAAGTATTTACTACCTAATGATGTGACTGATTAGCTTTGTTCAAGTTTACTTACAAGGAAAAAGAAAAAAAGATTCCTACATCTCCATCAAGATCGTAACTTTGCATTTCTCTAATTTTCCTCCATACTCTATATTGTTGAAGAGAGTAATGGAGGCTTCTCGAAACATGAATTCATAGAAAAGAAAGGAGTTGAGACATAGGGAAACCATGTGGTCTTGCTGTGAATCATTACAGATATGAGCCAAAGAAAAGTTGGGCATGATATCAAGCATTGTTTTCTTTCCAGGTTTTGCTAAATCTGGCCAAGTTTTACAAACACTTCAGGGGAAGTTCAGAGTTATGCTTTTTATTCCTAGATCTTTCATATGACCCTGAGAAGTCACTTAAGCTTGCAGATGTGCGTGAGATGGATTTTAAGCCACCTTTCAAAATCGATCTGTAATAAAAGATATTCATTTGGATGCTTTCTCTTCGTACACACTCAGACGAATGCATGGAAACAGTGATATTGTATTTTGATGCAAAGAATAATTCAATTTTTAATAAAGCAAACGGCTGCCTGCATAAATCTGTTAATCAGTTTTCTCTTTACTTGTTTTCTTCCAGTAATGTGGTTTCCATTATACATTTCAATTCTGCTTCATTGCTGGTAAGCATCTGTTTTAAAATACAGTTAAAAATCGGTACTCTTGGTCCAATTCCAAGGGGCAAAATCAGCAGGAATAAGTAATCCCACAGCCTTAAGAAGAACCTTCTTAACCATGGAAAGAAAAGCAATAAGTACTAAACTTTGAATAAAAGAGCCATAAATGAGTCTGGAAGCCTCATTTACATTGTAGTGTGCATACCAGCATGATGTCATTATCAATTAGTGTGAGTATTTTCTAACAGCCATCTATTCGGAGTATGTAGTCATTTAGTTTATGGTTATGATTGTGGTGTGTGTGTGTTGGTATCAGAGAGAGAACACTAAAGCAGCAATGTCCATGGAAAGTAGCAATACTGAAAAAATTTATGCCGGTCATGAATCAGTCTTCCTTCATTTAATATTATTTATTGATACGAGGTAGGTAGAGTACCTCAATAATCCATGTGTGTTGAATAGAATAAAAAAATCTAGATGTAATTTAATCTTTCTACTGTATGAGTTAAAGCAATAAATAAATATATGTATATTCTTTTTTTGTCAGTCCTATCACAGTGTAATTTTTTTTCTTTGGGATTTTGGAATGCTATAGGTATTGTTGAGACTAATATTTCATTCTCTGTGTTTTGTCTTGCTCAATCAATTTCATTATGTTTCAAGACTACTGGTGCATGGATTAGTGTAGTCTGAGGTGTGAGGTGAGACTGTTCTCTTGAGTTTCGGGTTTATTCTTTATAACTCTGTGAGAATAAAGGGCATGTGCATGGACATTCATGTAGAGGTGTGCAGCGATTTTGATGAAGCAACTATGGATCCTAGGCCTGGTTTCTTGCTTTTAGACTGTCTTTTAAAATTAAATTTCCTTTATTTCTACTTCCTTCTGTACATACGCTCTGAAATATTCCATAGATTTTTTTAAAAACCTGTTCTTTGTTGCATTTCCACATATAAACTCATCCCAATGATTATGAAATATTTTCTGATTTATGAATTCAGAATACAAATATGATGGCTGACACGAGTGAAAGGTATCCAGGTCATTCATATATTTGTGGATAGTATTTCTCAATGATATTATTGAAAAATATAATGGGGTTATTTGAGAAATGTACATGTTGCTTAAGAAAAAAAAAACGCTAGAAAATGGTGCTTGGTTTACCTGTACAGTAAAGGACAAAATAGTAAACAAACAAAACAAAGCAAAACAAAAAAGCGCAACACCATGTTTCTGGACTCTGCTGTAACCAGGCTTTTTTACCTGAAAGGCTGTATTTTTTTCTGGACAGCGGTATCTATTGGTCTCTGGGCTGTCAGGCTGGGGCTGTGGTGCTTTGCTGTGAGCACGCTGCAGTTTGGTGATCTGTGTAATGTTCTGTGTCTCTGTTAATCACACAATGGAAGGATTGAACTTACTGAATCATTTGCTTTATTACAACTCCAGAAGAGCACTGTAACCGCCTCATGGGAACTTTCTTGGAGGGAGTTATTCTGGTTGCAGTCACTATGTAAATACATCTCTTCAATTCCTGTAAAATGGCATCAAGACATTCTGCTACAACTGAGTTAAAAAGCAAAATAACCCTTTGATAAGCTTTCCTAGTGGAGGTTTTTTATGCTGCATTTAATACTTCATGGTGTTAGCATGCTAAATTGCTGGGGCGGTAATTGAATGAGATAATGTATGTAAGTTCGCACTGGTACAGTGCCTGGGAGATGGTGAGCGCTCAACACATGCTAAATATCTCACAATGATGCTGGCGATCTACTGTCTTCACAGTGCATATTAGGTTTCAAATGGGCATCCACCTAACTGCTTTGTTCGAAAATTTAGATGTGCTCCAGTTTTTCCCAGCACACGAATGTGTATTTTTAAAAAAGCTTATAAACTGTTCCACCTGATTGCATTCTCGCTCTTTCCTATACTTTACCCATCAGAATCCTAACTTGTGTCCTATCCATCTCTCTTGCTCCACCGTCCTCTTTTCTGCATCTTATTATAAACACTCTCATGTTTCCCTCCAAGCCCTGCTCATAAAATCCTTCTTGATCCAGCCTTCTCTTTAAGCAATTAACTTAGGTTTATTCATTCTTTCCTAGCCAAACTTCTCAAAAGATCTGATTCCTTGATGTCACCTCCCAACTCCCGTATAATTTGAAAATAACCAGTGTTTGGCAGAGTGAATATAAAGATACAAAGTGGTCTGTGTAGCATTTAGTGATCAATTGCAAATTGAGTGTGAATGAGGAAAAAGAAGATGCTGCCTCTCTAAGTCATCCTCCCAGTATTTACATTGTGAGCCTGGATGGTTAGTCATTGTCTTACATACTGTGGAGGATGCCGAGAGAGGCAAGGCACGGTGTCTATCTCCAAGCTGCTTATGAACTGCTTGCAGAGAGGACCCCATACATAGCAAGAAAATTGAGAATGAAAAGGAGTGTCAGGTGGGGGGTCCAGGCAATGTACGTTATGGAGTCAAGTGAAACAGGCTCCTTAGTGCTTATTGGAGGCACATTTGAAACTGAGGCGAGTGAGGATCACGAAGACAATGACTCCCGAGGTTAAAAGGCAAACAGACACCCCTTGTTTCGGAGGGGGATAGCGGCAATATTGGAGCTAGGTTTAAAGGTTGGGTCCTTTAAATGTGACAAGGTTGAGGATACAGTTCCAGGTGTGGGAATAGTATGTAAATATGGTGAATGATTTGATACGGTAAAATGTTTTCAGCTGTCAGAGAGGAACAATCTGGTTAAGAAAGAAAATTCTCACGGGAGGGTAGGCAAGTCAACACAAAAGTAGTACCTAATGCTCACGTATTCAATAAATACGTTCCTGGAAAGTGAAATAAAATAAGAATTAATGTATTTTGTTCTTTTAGAAATAACGACAACTGGCTTTCTTGCCAATGAGTGAATGCTAAATCACTAGGTTGTCATTGTGGCCAGTCTTACTTTTACATAAATTAAACAATTGCTTTACCTCTTTCAGCTTTTGTGGGACTCTTATCATTTGCTATGTGAATAATTAACAAATACCAGTTAATACACTTACTGTATTAATAATGGATGCTACCTGAAATAGAGAGTGTTATTGACTTCCTGGATGTTATTTCAATAAATATTTGAATGTGATTAATGTCAGTCCATTTTTTACTCTTAAGTATCTCTAGAAATTATTGAGTTATATGGTACTCTGTGGGGCAAATTTAGGAAGGAATTATATTATGCTTATTAATTACCAGATATTTCACAGGTCCTAAGTCATTTTTAAATTCCACTAAGTTCATTATATTTGTAAGAATAGGGCTGAAAGGGCTCAATTAGCCCCACCTTTCCCAGAATGTGACTTACTCCTCAAAGCCACTCATCAGATTTTACATGGCCAGAGGTTCAATTAATAAAAAACTTTTTCTGTTAATTAGAAATGACCCAAGATACCTGACATTGTTCTTGTGGCTTCCAGTCACCCACAGACTTACTGTGCTTATTTATTGCTTAGTGGCAATATTTTATTGGCAATGTGTCAGTTTGTTAGATTGGGTTATTCTGTGTAATGTTGCAAAATATTCCTTATTTTCTTTTCCTTCTGAAAGTTTGTGTTCCTCTAAAGAGGTTCTGTAGAATAACGTTCCATTAGTAATTTTGAGGGGTGCCACCGGTGGGGTCTAGAGCTATGGGAAGTAGAAGGTGTAAACAGAATGCATTTGCTTGTTTATATACAACCTGGTAGATTTCTAAAGAAAATTGAGTATTATTATGATTGAAAACATTAAATCAAGTCATCAAAGGAATTAAATCAGGTCACAAAAGGAATATCTACTTAATTATCACATACAGTAGATGATTTTAGTCTCCTATTCAAGGACTACACCTGTAACCTCACATAGGGTTGCTGTGAAATCTTCCTTCAACAAGGCTCACTGGACACTAAGAGCTGAAAGGGAAGTTAAGTATTGTTCAGTTCAAATGCTCAACATGACTAATCATCAGGGTTTTAGTCTAATTAAAACCACAGTGAGGCCGGACGCGGTGGCTCACGACTGTAATCCCAGCACTTTGGGAGGCCGAGGCGGGCAGATCACGAGGTCAGGAGATCGAGACCATCCTGGCTAACACGATGAAACCCCGTCTCTACTAAAAATACAAAAAATTAGCCGGGCATGGTGGCGGGTGCCTGTAGTCCCAGCTACTTGGGAGGCTGAGGCAGGAGTATGTCATGAACCCGGGAGGTGGAGCTTGCAGTGAGCCGAGATAGCGCCACTGCACTCCAGCCTGGGGGACAGAGAGAGACTCCGTCTCAAAAAAAAAAAAAAAAAAAAAAACCACAGTGAGATATCAACTCATACCTGTTAGAATGGCTTTTATCAGAATGACGAAAGATAACCAGTGTTGGTGAGGATGTGGAGAAAAGAGGCCCCTTGCACACTGTTGGGGGGAATGTAGTACAGACATTGTGGAAAACACCATGAAGGTTGCTCAAAAAATTAAAGATAGGACTACCATATGATCCAGCAGTCCCTCTACTGGATACATATCCAAAGAAAATGAAATCAGTATCTCAAAAAGATACCTGCACTCCTGTGTTCATTGCAGCATTATTCATAATAGTCAAGATATGGAATTAACCTAAGTGTCCATCAATGAATGAATGGATAAAGAAAATGTGGTATACACACACAGTGGAATACTATTTGTCCTTTCAAACAATGAAATTCAGTCATTTGTGAAACATGGATAAACCTGGAGGACATTATGTTAACTGAAATAAGCCAGGCATGGAAAGATAAATATCACATGATCTCACTTATATGTAAAATCTAAAAAAATTAAACTCATAGAAACAATGAGTAGAATGGTGGTGGGTGGTGGGGAATTGGGGAGACATTGGTCAAAGGATACCAGCTTTCAGTTAGACAAGAAAAATAACTTCAAGAGCTCTATTGTACAACACAGTGACTGTAGTCAATAACAATGTATTGCATGCTTGAAAATAGCTAAGAGAGTAGATTTTAAGTGTTCTTACCATAAAATAAATTTTTGGTAAGAAAGTGTGGTATGTGAAGTGAGGCATATGGCAATTAGTTTGATTTAGCCATTCTACAATGTATATATATTTTGAAACATCACATTATACAACATAAATATATACAACTTCTATTTATCAATTAAAAGATAAATTAGCAAAAAAAAAATTATTATTTAGTTTGCCAGGCTATTTGCCAAGTGAGGAGCCTGAGACCCAGAAGGTAGCTGAATTACCCAGCTTCTTGCATCTAGACCACATCTCTTCCTTGTACCACTCTGCCACTTACATGAGGGCCCTGGATTCTGAAAGTTCTCTGAGATTCTATGGTTCATTATTTTGTTGTGCTTTGGAATCATGTGGTTCTTTATTTTTCTTGTGAGTGCAGGATATATTTCCATAGTAATACAAACTACTTTTTGTAGTTTAGTAAATGAAAAGTATTTACATGCCTGGGTGCGGTGGCTCACGCCTGTAATCCTAGCACTTTGGGAGGCCAAGGCAGGTGGATCACCTGAGGTCAGGAGTTCGAGACCAGCCCGGCCAACATGGCAAAACCCTATCTTTACTAAAAATAAAAAATTAGCCAGGCATGGTGACACATGCCTGTAATCCCAGCTACTTGGGAAGCTGAGGAAGGAGAATCTCTTGAACTCCGGAGATGGAGGTTGCAGTGAGCCAAGATTGCGCCACTGCACTCCAGCCTGTGTGATGGGAGTGAGACTCCATCTCAAAAAAAAAAAAAAAAAAAGAAAGAAAAAAGAAAAAAGAAAAGTATTGACATACATGGAGGATGTAGTAAAATTTCTTTTCATTTACTAAGGTTTGGATACATGGTGGATTCAGAGGCTGAGCTTTGCTGTCTGACCGGCATGGATCCAAGTACTGACCCTGCCACTTCTTCAGTGACATTTGGTAAGTTACTTAACCTAAACCTTAGTTTCTTCATGAGCAAAATAGCATTTGTTTAGTTGTATGAGCATAGTGAGTAGTCAATAAATATTGCCCTGATTATCATTCAATAAATACTTATTAGATTAGTTGAATCTGGAAACAAAATTCAAGGGCTTCACTACCTTTAAAAATGTTTCTCATTCCATATTTTTTAAAAAAGTGATAGTGATAGTATTTAGAGACAAAATTTGTGAATTTGTTCAAGTATGTTCCTTATTGGTGATATTTCTAGATTTATGGACTTCATGACCTATGTGTGCTGAACTTGTCTGAATGACACAGAACAAAAACAACCAAAAGGTAATTTATTGACTTACTGGTGAGTCAGAGGCAGGTCAGAATTCAGGCCAGGTTTGATCCAGAAATTGAAACCATGTTACCAAAGATCCCATTTACTTTCTGACTATCCTCTTTGCCTGCCAAAGTGTCTGCTTCATCCGAGAAAGGCTCACTTTCTGGGAACTGAATGCTTCCTAATTCAAATTAAGCAGTGAAAGAAAATCTCTTTTGGTAGCTCTCAAAGAAGAGTATAGAAATTTATTTTTTAAAGAACTCTCAGAAAAGATCTTCTTGTGTTTCATTGACCCCCACTAGGATCTGGTTGTTATGTCAGAGATTGAATGTGTTAATTGGTTAGCCAGAATCCATTTCTGGTGTGGAGAATAGAGTCAGCTTTTCCTGTACTAAATACTATGTTGGAGAAGCAAGGACACACAAAAGGAAATTAGGGAATGCTTACTCAGAGAGAAGGACAATGGATAAAAGTAGGCCAAAATATGCACTACATATTCCCAAAGCTACTAGTGTGTTCCAAATTTGAGGTCTAGTGTTAGATGTGACCTCAGCTCTCTATTTTATATAACATCGAATTCTTTTCCTGTACACTGATTAAAAGTCATTATGAACATAGTATATTAGCATGGAGGTATTTAAAGAATTACATCTATTTGTACTCAAACTTTCTCAATCTCTTCCCAAAGCAGTGACCCACAGAAGAGTTTGCTATTCTTGGACAGGAGGTCTAGATTAATTATAATAAATATAGCACATTCTGAGCAATTCTGAATCTGGAGTGTGGTATTTGAAGCTTTGAAACCAAAGACAAATTACTGGCATTATTTTGTATTATCATGTAACTGAATTTTCATCTTCAGAAAAAAGTCTTATTAAGCAAGATAGAAATGAGACTGTAATGGATTCATTGGAATCATTTTGGCCAAAACCACATTTTCTACTTTTAGCAAATTACAGCATTATCAACATGTAATCCTTCTTATTTTCCCACATATTATTTAACAAAATATTAGTCAAGTTGGAAATTATCTTTTTGTTGCTATCAAGGAAATGTATGCTCTCAATTCTGGCATCCTTCAAGCATTTACAGATGATACTTCACAAATGTCTGAGGATACAGTGTTTATCCAAGCTGCAGTAGACTAAAAATAATTATGGCTCCAAAGTGGTTTGCATCCCCATGGCGAATATATACCTCACTGACAGGAAAATAATCACAGAACCAAATGATACCAAGTACAACAAAGTGATGCAACCGTAAACTCTCAGAGAACTTTCAGAATACAAAATTATTTTGGACTTTTGTGGTTTTTGAGTGCACCAATGAGTCTCATGATAGTGACTGAGTTCCCTAGAAGAATGCAGTATTTTGGACAGTCTGTTAGTACTTGGAACCATGGATTTTTTTGAGTCAGATGAAAGACACAAATATACCAGAAAACTGCTTTTCCACCCCAAATTTTGTATAGCGTTTTGGGGGTTCATGTACTCCCTAAAGCTCATTTGTAGACCTAAGTAAATATAAACCATTTTTTATCAGAATGCAAAATGCAGCCTTCCTTCCTTGAATTTTAAAATTTAATATCTGGCTTCTTACTGGCAAAGATGTGATTTGAAAGACCTGAGTTCAGTGTTCCCCAAAATATATTTCTAGTAGTTTAATCTAAGAGGAATAAGAACCTAAAAAGGAGTAAGAAAAATGTAGCATCAATGGATTCTTCTAATGCCTTACACATAGTAGGTACAATGAGTCTTATATAAATTAATGAAAAGTCAGTCTTAAAATTATGCAGAGCTAGCAGCTCAATTCCAATGTTATAAAAGCAATAATGGGCAAGTACTTATTAAATGATTCCCGGTTATTTTTGTCATACACAAACTACTTCATTATTGTACAATTTTTAGGCTTCTAAATAAGGTTTTCTTAATATGTGAATTCATTGGAATACACAAAGTAATTAAAGTGCCTGGCTAGTTTCCTTCAATTTTTTTGCCTTTATAACTTCAGTGAAGTGTTATTTTTAAAAAATACATAATATATCATGTTTATGCTGGTACACAAATAATTCCATGAAGATGTTTCTTACATTCTAGATTTTAGAGTTGATTTTACATCTGTCTTTTGATTTTTATAATTGCTAATAAGCTGAGTATTTTCTAAAATCAGTGTTCTCGCTGGAGAGATCCGAAACATCGACTCAAATGACTGAAAAAACACGACTGGTCCTAACACCGAGCAAAACTATGTGGAAAATTTGTAATGATTTGTAAACATTTCACACTTATTATGATTCAGATATGGACTGTGGCCCAGAAAAGATTTGGATTTATTTTGATTGTCCCTGTAATTAGCTCAGCAATGTTTTTCTAAGTTATGATTTCATGCTGACTATTAGAAGTTGCACATTGTTGAGATGCCACATGCAAAGAAGTTATGGGATTATATGGCAATAATTAAACACACTATAAGGTAAATTAATCAGGACTGCAAACCAAGAAAACATGAAGTAAATGTAACATAAATAGACTTAAGAAGGCAAACTGATATCTTGTCTTATGTTTTAGATAAAATTCTAAGCACATAGCCCAATTCAATTTTGTACAAGCAGAGAAAAACTACAGTACTAATGAGAAATATGGACTTTACTACTATATTGTTACCATCAGTGTGGAGATCAAGGGAACATGTGTTGGCCCACATGCTATACTACTGATATCTTTTATTCTGGGATGAGTGACAGCAGGACTGGCTACTAATTTGTGGGGCCCAGTGAAAAATGGAAATGCAGGAGCCCTTGATCACCATTCATTAAGGATTTCAAGATGGCGACCAAAAGTTTTAGACCCAGCATGGGGTTCCACATGATGACCTGTCCTGGTAATAAGAGAAGAAGGGAGTCAGAGAGGTGCTTCTGAATTCCATCTGTCCCTCTCTCCCACTCCTCCTGGGCTCTGCAGAGATGTTCAGACCAAGACCAAGGAAAGAACCAGCTCTCTGTTTGGTACAAGTTTTGAAGGCAAGTAAGATGACAAGGGCTGTTCCTTTCTAAAATCTATCCTCAAGATAGGTTGTGAGGATTAATGAGTTAATATCAGAAATTGCTACAGGGTAAATCTTCACTTGCCTAAAAGAGCATAAAATTTTTATTTTGTCTTTTATGCTTTCTGACAATCCCTTCAGTCTGCCACTAGGCTTTTAGTGGAGCGTGTGGAGAATTTAGGACAAGATGATGAATCTTACTCAAGGGCATCTTGATAGCTTTGCAAACTTAATGCAATAATGTAGGTCTTGGGCCCTGTGTCATGAAGTAAACAAAGACAGCTGAAATTTCAGACAAAAGAGGCTATAGCTCATCTATTATCATTATTTAGGAGACAAATTATGGCAATGAGTATTTTTTTCCCTTAAAATCCCTTTTATTTTTGTATGTCTACTTAATTTTATTTTGAACAACTAGAAAGCTACAGAGATACTCCGTTGAATGTTTAAAGCTGTAATTTATTTTAAACAGTGCGTACAGAATATATTTTGGCCTTGAAAAGTTAAAAAAAAAAAAAGGTAGGTTGTACAACTTGGAAGCTGGGTAAAGCCCCAAATGAAGGCTTTTGGAAGAGCTAGGACAGAAGGAAAGAGGCAGTCTTCTTGGGTTTTGCACAAATGTGAGAGTCCAGAGTCCACATAGGCTCCTGCTCTATTGCCACAGCCTGAGCTGTGCCTTTGGTCTTAGGAGCCACCTGAGGGCATCTACTGTTCTGAGTCACTAAAAAAAAAAAAAAAAAAAGTGCTAATGAGGCATTTAACACTTGTACTGCACTGAGCTAAGAAAGAGGCTGCCTATAAGCAGGGAAAATAGCCAGAGGCAGCCAAAGGTAAGAAAGGAAGGGCAGGGACGCCAGCATACATCTAACAGTTTAGGACAGTAACTGGTTCAACTTTATTTATTTATTTATTTATTTCTGAGATGGACTCTCTCTCTGTCGCCCAGGCTGGAGTGCAGTGGCTCGATCTCAGCTCACTGCAACCTCTGCCTCCTGGGTTCAAGAGATTCTCCTGCCTCAGCCTCCCTAGTAGCTGGGACTACAGGCACATGCCACCACGCCCGCTAATTTTTGTATTTATTTTTATTTTTATTTTTTTAGTAGAGACAGGGTTTCATCATGTTGGCCAGGCTGGTCTCAAACTCCTGACCTCAAGTGATCTCCCTGCCTTGGCCTTCCAAAATGCTGGGATTACAGGTGTGAGCCATCGCGCCTGGCCTGGTTCAACATTTAGACTTGGAGGCTTCTTTTTCTTTTGTCCAGTGCCTGCAAACCAGTTCCTTCCTTCAAGGAGCTTTCAGACTTGCAGTGGAGATCAGGATATCAGTAAGTGTGGAAAATACTGATAACTTTGTGAAGGATTTGAAGAAGATAAGGGAAAGAGAGAGAAAAAGAAAACTTTACTAAGGAAGGTGCTTTCAGGAGTCAAACCTTGAGGGCTATTGGTGGGGAAAATGGGCAGAAATGGGAAGGCAACAGGGACTGTATTCTGAAGAGAATATTATGGAATACCTACTGTGCCTGGGTGGAGCAGAACACTTTTCATATATCTGTCTCCTGCAGTCTTCACAATAGCGCCATGAGACCAACTGCTAATTAGCTTGTTTTTGAGACAAAAAAGGCCTTTATTTCATTAAAGACCCACCCCTGCCTCCCAAAATGGAGCATGATTAAGATCCTTAGAATAGCTAAACACCAAAAAGATTATGGTAACCCCCCTATATAATTCAAAATAAGAATAATTCATAACACAATACATTCATGTGTATGCTAGAATTAAAACATTAGCTTATGTTCTGAGTTTTTCTCATGGCTAAGTCCTGGGTAAGTTAATTGAGTATGAGCCTGCATCAGGTTTGAGTAGCTCTTCAGCTGCTGCACCTTGGTGAGGTGCTCCAAGCTAGCTTACTGTCTGAAACGATACTGCACCCAAGGGTGACAGAGCCAGTAAGTGGCAGAGGAAGGGTTCAAACTTAGGTCGATCTGACTTTTAATAATATGGCTTTTAATAACATGGCTTTCCCAGTGAGCCATGCCTGGGGTGAGTCTAACTCCTGTGTGTCTGCTCACCTCAGGGGGACCTGCTCATCAGTTAGGAGCAGACAAAGAGGTCTTAACAGAACATCTATGAAGAGGTAAAAGGCTTCCTGGGACTCTCTGTAAAACTTTGTCAAAGGGTTTTTCAGTGACATAAACTTCCTCTTATCTATGTTGTATTGTTACATGAGAAAAGCATGCTGCAGAGAAGTATATGTATATATATAGCAGGACCCCATTTTCTCCTAACAAAATGCTCCTATATCTACATTTATAGATGCATAGATGCTGTCATGTTTGTGGGGTTACCTTAGGTACTTGGGGGAGAAAAGGATAAAAAAGCTGGGGAAAAATGATAGGTTCCTAGTGTGATGTAAACGGAACATATGCAATATATCACAGTCAGGCCTCCGACATTGCCACAAATAGGTCATCTTTGAATGTTCCTATGAACATGGTTTCAAGGTAACGTGGTTAAAAGAGAGCACTGGGCTGGGTGCAGTAGCTCACGCCTATAATCCCAGCACTTTGGGAGGCCGAGGTGGGTGGATCACCTGAGGTCAGGGGTTCGAGACCAGCCTGACCAGCGTGGTGAAACCCCCATCTCTACTAAAAATACAAATATTAACCGGGTGTGGTGGCGCACACTTGTAATCCCAGCTACTCAGGAGGCTGAGGCAGGAGAATTGCTTGAATCTGGGAGGTGGAGGTTGCATTTGTGCTATTGCACTCCAGTCTGGGTGACAAGAGCGAAACTCCTTCTCAAAAAACAACAACAACAACAACAAAAAAACCCAACACTGCTTTGTTTAGATGATGGGGATATGAGCAGTTTTGGTCTTGGATTTCTTTTGTTATTTGAGTTTAGTTTTTTCTCTAAGATAAAACAACAAAACAAACAAAAAAAGAACTCCCCAAATCTGTGGACACTTAGTTGTGCCTGTAGGTGTACAGCCAGCAATGACACACCTTGCAGCATGAGAGGCAAATTCACCAGGCCTCTCGACTCCTCTCTGTGCTTCTGTATAACCTTTTTTTTTCTTTATTTTTATATATAACTTTTTTTAAAGACTGGGTCTCACTATGTTGTCTGACTGGCCTTGAACTCCTGGGCTCAAATGATCCTCCGGCCTCAGTCTCCCTCCCAGCAAGTAACTAGAGCAACATGTGCACACCACTGCACCCCGCTCCCCTCTGTGCTTCTAAAGGGGGGCCCACTCTGTTCTCATGGGCCACATGCTGGCAGTGACTGAAAGTCCCTAACCACGCACCCCTCCCTGGAGTCAACAGTAACAAACATAGAGGGAGCCCTCTGGGAAGTTGGTAAACAGCAATGTGCATGACCTGTCTAAAGGGGCAGGCGAGACTCCTCTCTTGGAGGCTGTTGCCTTTCAGGATGGCGAGCCCAGTATCTTCAGATCTTCCAGTTCTTCTCAAAAAGTACAAAATTCAGATTAGAGGTGAGCACTCTTTGTTTTTAATGAGTGGCACTGAATCGGATCTGACAAGATGCTATGCAAGCCAAACTGGATACATTTGCAATCACATGCCATTGTGCCTTGAAGGGGAAAGGGCCTAGTTCAATCCTTTAACAAGAGCTCAGGAAAGTTCAAGTTTATGGCTTTTGGATGGGGTGCCATTTAATGTGGGTGAAGTGGTGGAGTGTGGTCGTTAGGTTGGGGAAAACAGAGTATATATAAGAGATTTCACAAAGTCACACACTGGGGAAGAAGGGTAGCTGTGGTCCCATAAAAAGACATTGTTGATTCTTTTTGCTGATTTTTCAGTTTTGCTAAGTATCTATCTTTTTCCAATTATCTTCTCTGTCTTAGACCAATTGTGAAAGTTGAACTCTGGAGCTCAAACTCTAGGAGTGTCATGCTACTTCCATAAGGAGGGAAGACATTCTCTCTCCAATACACACACACACACACACACACACACACACACACAGAGCCCACACAGCCCACACAGCCCAAGCATGAAGAAACGTGAAATGTTGTTTTTCTCTTTTGATTACTTAAGAGTCAGGGGTAGGAAAGAACTGAAGTAAATACTATAGTGCGTCATCGCATGTTCTGAATTCCAGCATAATTCAAACACCTCCCACTAAGATGTGTCATTCTGCCTCTAGGCAGGACTGTTCTTAAATTGTGCTTGATGTATTTAAATTGTCCTTGACCTGTGGTGTTCATTAAGCCCTCCTGGGAATTAACTGTCCTTAGAAATTCTCAGAAAGTATCTCTCTAGAAAATGAAATTCTCTATCTCCATCAAAAAGATAAAGGTATTGCCTTCACTCTGCTGTATCTTAAAGGGGGAAAAAATGTAGGTTATCATGTAGACAGTAGAATTAAGTCAGTGCCAGCAAGTATTCAAGAGGTATGCCTTATATAGCTCATGACTTAATATCGGCAAAAGCCTCCTCCCCAGTCTGTCTTCAGAAAGGAGGCACGAGAATTCTGGAATATCATACTCTATTAATTTTTAAACAGTGCTGGAAAACTACTGCTTTTAAAACATGGAAATATTAAGAATTGTTCTGTGCCCAAAACAGATATTCTTATTTTAGAAAGTGCTTCTTCACCAACTATCATAACATTCTTTTGCAAAGAGCTAGTTAAAAAGGAGTAAAATCTTTTCTGCATTGCAAGTCTGTCTTCTCTGTTCTGTTTCAAGCCAATAACTCATTTTATGCAGGCACAAACCAAGAATTTTGAAATTTCTGAGTCATCATCAGAATAGCATATTCTCCATGATCCTGAAGGCACGTTTCTTGATAACACTTTGATTACTATATCCCTAGATGGATATCTCTGGTACATTGTCTGTCTAGCAGTCATATATTCCCACCTATTTGTCTTGGTAATTTCAGGCTCCAGAAGAACATATGGGCCATATTCACAACTTCTACCATTTTCAGTGTTTATCTTTATTCCGTCAAATTTCCTAAGAGTTCTTTCCATTTCCCTTCTGTCTCTCTGTTCTCTTCATTTTTTTTTTTCTGCGTGTGCTGATCAGTAATTCATTTTTGTAGAGCTCCAGTTTAAAAGTTTGTGGGATAGGGAAGTTCAGTGTTAAGAAAATGGCAGATCCATAGGCTAAGGTTTTAGTCCTTGCTCTGTCATTGTTTAACATTAATAATTCTTATAGGTCATTTAGCACTCATATGTCTTAGATTCCCCATTTACCAAATGCAGTGACAGCAGTTTCCTCCTACCAGCTTAGCAGGACTATAGTGGCAATGAATAATGTACATGAATTACTTTGAGATTCTTTAGAAAAATCTTGAGTTCTTGACCTTACTCTGCCAACAACTCTGTTTGCAGCCTGTGGAAGTTGCTTTGACTGTTCTTTGCTTTGGCTTCTCCATCTGAACAATCTGAGGGATAATTACTTAATGTACTTTACAGAGATGCCTGAGTCTCCATAGGCAATTGTGATACTTTGAAAATAATTTAAGGCAGTATGGTCCAGCTTCTGGAATAGAAAGAATAGTGCACTATGGCTATCAATGGCCTGTTATGTGTAGACACTTGCGCTTTATGTTAATTACATGATCTCTCATAACCTTTTACCATCTCTGCCACGTGTTTATAATAACCTCTATTTTTCATGCAGATGAGAAAACAGGCTTGGTATGTGAAAAACTAGTCCAAAGCCACAAAACCTAGTAAGAGGCAAAACCAGAATTTGAATCTAGTTTGTTTCATTTTTGAGTGTTTTTCAACTTAAATAAGTTATGGCTGGTATATTTTTATTAATTTTTGTTTTTTGAGACGGAGTTTCGCTCTTGTTGCCCAGGCTGGAGTGCAATGGTGTGATCTTGGCTCACTGCAACCTCTGCCTCCCGGGTTCAAGCAATTCTCCTGCCTCAGCCTCCTGAATAGCCGGGACTATAGGCATGCGCCACCACACCTGGCTAATTTTGTATTTTTAGTAGAGATGGGGTTTCTCCATGTTGGTCAGGCTGGTCTTGAACTCCCAACTTCAGGTGATCCGTCCACCTTGGCCTCCCAAAATGCAGGGATTACAGGCGTGAGCCACCGCACTTGGGCTATTTTTATTAATTTATATGCACTTTGGCATAATTAGCCTTTATTATAAAAATTTTGGAATATATAGAATTTTGATCTAAACTTCTGAATGTCACCTGTTCCTGCATCAAAGACAATGGCAACTTTAGAAATGACTTTTGGGACAAAGTAGCCGAGTATGGTTTCTAATAAGAGTTTAACTACAGATGTCACAAGGAAGTACATACTGTATTAAACCTATAATGACAGAAAGCAGATCATTTATTGCCAGAGACCAGGGTTGGTGGGAGGCAACTTTGGAAACGGAAGAAGGGAACCCTCTGGGTTGATGAAAATAGTCTATATTTTAATTGTGTTTACACAGGTGCATAGATTTGTCAAAACCTGTTTCTCTTCACACTTAAAATGAGAACATCTTACTGTCAATAAATTATACCTCAATAGACTTGGTTTATAAATTACAGACATTATCATTCAATTGCCATCTGATCAGGCAAGTGACTTAACTGTTCTGTTTCATATTCCCTCTGTGTACACAGGGATACTGACTGTACCCACCTCAAAAATTGGGGGAAGTATTCAATAAGGTAATCCATCTAGAGAGCTTACCCTCATATTTGTCCATAGCAGGCACTCAACACATGCTTATTCAGCAAAAATATGTATCAGACACTATTCTCAGCAGTAAATAAGACAAAATTCCTGCCCTCACTGGGCTTATATTTTAGACTGGGGGAGGCAGACAGTAAGCAGCAGGGAGACAAAGAAATGACCGAGATACCATCAAACAGCAGTGAGGGCTGTGAAGCCAGGCAAGCGGGGATGCAATAATGCCTGAGGATGGTGACCATTTCTCTGAGTGGTCCTTGTGAGGAAGTGTCTTTTCCAATGAGACCCAGATAGTATCAAGGAGACAACCACAGGGAAATCAGGCTAGTATTCCAGGCAGAGGGAACAGAATGTGGAAAGGACCCAAGGTAGGAGCCAGGCTCTGTTCAAGGAACCAGGTGCCAGAAGTAAGAGGAATAAGAAGTGAGTTTGGAAAACACAGCAGCAGGACAACTCAGCTCATCTACGCAATGGGGGGATGATGGAGATCTGATGGGAAGTAGTGAATCTAAGACATAAGTGTGTTAAATGACCTATAAGAATTATTAACCTTAATGGGAAGGATGTGATCTGATTTACATTTAAACGAATTTCTTTGGCTGCTGCATAAGGTATGGATTCTAAAAGTGTGAGAGAAGAAGCCGGGAGACAAGGAAAGAAATAATGCTGCATGCATGGCCTAGGGTAGTAGGAATAGAGACAGTGAGAGGTGGCCAGATTTGGAATCTATTTTGAAGTAGAGAAAATAGGAATGCCAACAGTTTTGATGTGGCAAAGGATAAGGAAATTTTTTTTTGGCTTGAACAACTAGGTGTAATATTGTTGCTATTTACTGGCTTGACATTCACTGATTATATTTTAATAATTTTTACTGAAAAGCCATTTAGTGAGCTATTAGGCATTATATCATAAAGTGTTTCTGGGCTAACTACTGATATAAAGTGTGTGTGTGCTAAGTATTATTTTGGGGTCAAACCCTTAGCTTTAGATTTTAAGCTCCCTATTTGTAAACCAAATGGCTGTGCTGGAACCATTTCTGAAATCAGAAGGGCAATTGTGATTGTATGTGAGCGTGCATGTGTAAGTGTGAATGTGTGTGTATGTGCAGTGTGTTATTGAGGCTCCAGAGTTCTGCTTTCAAGAGTGACATTGGAAGGTAGAGCCTAGAATTTCTTACCAGTAGGGGTTTTGAAGTTACCCCTTGCTCACTTCACTTGTACTTTTCTACAACTCTGCATAATCTTTATGGATTTTGCCCAACTGTGGTTCTCTCATTATTGCTGTATGTTTCTAAAGCAATGAGAATTCTACCAGTCATCCCCAGTATCTCTGGATTGACAAGTGGGCAAATGTCTAGGAGATTCCTCTAGTTTCCTGTCCTAGCTTAGAGATCTGTGGTTGAAGCTTAATTGTAGCACTTTGGTGGACAGGTTCCAAGACAACATCACAGTAGTTGATGAGTACAGCTTTCCCTCACACCTTTACTTTCTTCCTCACAGATTATTATTCTTGCTTCCCTCTGCTTGGGTCTCCTCTTGAAAAGCCACTGGAAGTTTTACTCAGTGTGAAGGACTGCTCTGGGATAAATCATTGAACCATGTTTCCCAGGGGAAAACTGATAGCAGGTGGAAGCTTTAATTCAATAATAATAATAGTTAATAATAAGTAAACAGTCGTTGCAGGCTGTTGAGCACATTCTACCTGCCAGTGCTTTACAGGAATTCTCTTTCTTAATCCTTCTAGCAAACTCAAAAGTTCTCTTGTGCAAACTTGTAAAGCATTTTTTTTTCTTACTTCTAATAGTGGGTTACACAGGCACAGAGAGTAAGGTAATTTGCCTAAGGCCACAAAGCCAGTAAGTGACAGAATTGAGACTTAAACTTGGGTCTGTATGGATCCACATTCCAAATTTATAACTACTAAGCTATCAGACCTCAATCCATCTCAACTGTTGAATATGGTATGCTATAACAAGATTTCCTAGAATCTTGGCTGGTATTTTATTGGCTGCATATTAAATCAACTACTGTGATGCTGATTGTGGAGCTTAGAGAACAGTAACACGAACATGGTGGCTACTGCCCTCATTAAAAGCCAGATTTTCGGTGTTGCTTATATGGATGCCTCCACTTATATGGATGCATCTTTTTGTTATGTTTTTGGCCTCCCATCAAGGCATGGAAAATAGCATCACCTTCATATCCAGATTTAAAATTTCCTGATTTTATGTGGACCAGTATATATTTTCTTAAGTGCACTTTTAACCCCTTTGTATTAATTCACTAAAAATCTGTTCACTAATATAATGATTAATACATTATTAATCATGAAATTTTATATGCCTCAAAATCTCAGTCAGACCAAATACTTACAATACTTCCTGTCCCTATATGAGGAAATTCAGATATGTGACATTCAGCAAGTTAGTTCAAATGTTGGCATTGATGACTGACAAAAAGCACAAGGACTATTTTTCAGATTCAGGTTGCTTTAAGTTCTGGCCAGAACATGTGAACGGAAACAACACACACGAGAGGGAGGGTGAGAGAGAGAGAGAGAGAGAGATAGAGAGAGAAGAAACACAGACAGAATGTATTCACATGATATTTCTGGCCTGTTTAAAAGGAGGAAATACTGGAAATATGTTTGAAAGCATGATCTCATGGGATTTCAATGCCACTTTAGAGGAATGAAGTATTTGGTTTATATACATAATCAAACATTGGGAGCTGGCACTAGAACCAGCCCAAACAAAACCTGCAACTCTTCCATTGCTACTTGCAAACTTTATTTGCTGGAATTGGAAACCCAAAACTATTCACCCTCTTATGACAATTTATTATTCAGAGACTATGTCTTTATGTGACTTAGATGTACTTCATTTGAGTGATGGAAAAATGGAGGTCTGAATCACAGAATACTAACAAAGCGATGCAGATGAATCTATTAAAGTATATCTCCTCACTGTTTTGTTTTTGACTTTCAATTGGCACTTTTTCTTGCCTCTCAGCTTTGAAACTTGAGAATAAAATGCCTCTGGAAACAAAGCAAAGCAAGCTGGAGTGTGTGTGTTATACAGAATACTGAGAGAGATCTTTGTGCTGTTCACAGCTACAGCTGTCACCGATTTTTCATCTACAGTAAGGTCAGCCAGACAAAAAGACCCAAGACAACACATTCAGTAGCGTCTTTGTTCCCATCTCAGCCTAAAAGAGATAACTTCTTGTGGTGATTTCCAATTATGGCCATAGTGATTTTTCAGCATATTATTGGTTTGGATTAATTGTTGGTCATATGGGAGAGTCCTTTTAAGCTTCTAAAATAAAACAAATGTAGCCTCTGTTAATGATGTTAACCCCAAAGCTTCAGAGATAAATTCCCTAACTTTCCATGCTGGAACCTCCACTTTGTTTTGTGGGGAAAGGGATTCATTATTAATTCAAAATGAATTTTAATCATAAAGAACCTACTCTGTTATTCAGTGTTTGATGATATAAATTATTATTGAGATCCTTTCTCCACTTTGCTCTGTTTTCCTTCTGAAATTTTTCTCCATCCTTTTTCCCCTCCAATGGCTAAATAGGATCAATCTTCTACTTATTAGGTACTTAAGGAACAGTTAGTAAACTAAGGTTTAAGGATTATTCAACTATCAGTGAAATCCATCTTCTAATTATTTATGGCTATTACAATGTAAAATTTTTGCACGCGTCTTCTTTCCATTTATATTAAGCATAATAGAAGGTAAATTTTAAAAAGGCAAGGAACTTTTATTCCTAGTCTTCCATTTTTTTATTTCAAAGATATGATTTGGAAATAATTTTCCTCTTTCTTGAAACGTTTGATATATAAGATGTTTATTTTTGAGGATTAAACAGAATCAAGAGTACCAACTTAATTTGTCCGGTAGGGCTTCTCTTTTTTTTAATGTTGAACTTCAGCTTGAATGGAGATCAGTGTCTTCTCTGTTTTCTTCCCAAGAGATTGTCTGATGTTCTGTCTGCTTCCAGAACATTCAATTTTATAAAAAATTCCAAGAGAAGGAATTTCACCTGTACCAGCACCTGTGTGAAACAGCATTTTCCTTGTGTTACTCTTTACCTTTCTCTGTTACTCATGTGGCTGTATACTGAATAGAAAGAGGTAACACAAGCCTTCACAGACCTCAAAATCTATAATTAAGAACTGTATCTGACAAGGTTTTTTTTTCCTACTGACAAATAAGTGACACTTTTAAAAAGAATATTACAGGAAGAGTGTTAAAAAAAAAAGGCAAAAGGGCAAAAATTGTTTCCTCTTCTTCGTGGCAGAACACAGAGAGGTGAGTCTTTTTTTTTTTTTTTTTTTTTTTTGGTAAGTCCTTACAATGAGTACACTGTTGACTTGGCATGCAGATCAAAAGACTGACAGATTTAATTCATGTTTCTATGCTATACAAACAATGACATGTACAACCCAATCTGGGCTGCTTTCAGCAAGTAATTGAAGGTAGTGCAAACACAGACTTTAAAAGATCAGTGGTGCACAACTGAACTGTTTGACAGAAAGAGATCCGACAGCGCATATTCTTTTTACTGTTTCGCTGAGATTCCTCTTTGCCTGCCCTCTGCCCTGCCCTTACCCTCCTGGAATTAATAGCGACTGATAGCCCGTGCATTGTGTCAACGGAAATGGACACACACGCGCTGTGTATTAACTCCCTTGTCTGCTGCTGGGTGAAGAGATAAGCTGTGAGAGTGCACAAGAATAGTCTGAAGACGTCTGGAAGTTAACCATGAGAAATCAATGTTTGCATAAGCTGCCATTACACAGGCGGTACTTTTGCTCTATAATGGGGATGGTCTGGGTAATAAGGTAATAAATTCATCCACAAATATATAAAGGATGACCCTGCAAGATTTCGACATGACATTTTCTGTGGATCTAACTTGGTTGGAAAATACAGGAAGCATTTTTCTCCAGTAATTTGTGTACTTGATGTATTTTTTTTTTCAAATTGCATGGTACCAGCAATTTGGTTTTTAAATACAATAGTCTTTGAAAAGTACTGAAGAAAATGAATAGAAAATCATCAGCATCATAGCAAATTATCCCAGGTCAACACATAATGCCTTCATTTTCTAGATGTCTCAATTTAGGCGGCTACTTTGGGCATTTTTGTGTAAGGATGCTTATAAGTATTCCATATTTAATAATACATTTTCTGTTGCATGTTACCGTAGGCTAACATCATTGTATGTGTATCTTCCACATTAAGATTTCACAAGAAATGGATTTAAAACAATGTAGTCAGAGGCAGTGTTTTTGCCTAAATGTTTCAGATGAATTATTTGTTCAAAATTTTTGCCTTTACTTTAGGGTCATAGATAATTTCTTATGATTCCTCCTCAATTATAAAACAATCATTGCTTTATACAAAAAAGTTTTAAAATGTGGTTTCCAAGTTTTTTTAATGCCCAGAGTTTGAACATTTGGAAGTTATTTATCCCATAATAATTAATTGGCAAATCTGTTTAAGAATAGTTGGTCTTGCTTGTGACTGCCTTAAAAAGATTTACATAAACAATGCTAGCTCAGTGTAGAAAAAATTAGAACTTTTAAATAAGCAGAAACAACAAAAAGAAAATATCTATTAATACAATACTTTTATCCCAGAATAATTATTATTATAATTTGAGTCATATCCTTTCAAACTTATATGCCCATTCTTTTAGGAAATAAATAGGAAGCTTGAGTCATTAATCATTTTGGGTATATACATAAAATTTAATGGTTTTTTTGTTTTGTTTTGTTTTGTTTTTTGTTTTTGAGACAAGGCCTCACTCTGTTGCCCAGGCTGGAATGCAGTGGCACTATCTGCAATGTCCTCCTTCCAGGCTCAAGTGTTCTCCTGCCTTAGCCTCCTGAGTAGCTGGGATTACAGGCACGTGCCACTACTGTCCGGCTAATTTTTGTATTTTTAGTAGAGACGGGGTTTCACCATGTTGGTCAGGCTGGTCTTGAACTCCTGACCTCAAGTGATCCTCCCACCTCGGCCTCCCAAAGTGCTGGGATTACAGGGGTGAGCCACCACACCTGGTCAAAATTTAATGTTTTTTTTCTCCCATGGAGTTGTGCAGAGTGCTTTGCCTGATTCATCTTTTTCTCTACATCGAGTTTCTTTTGTGGATTTCTTAGAATCTAGAGTTTTTGAGTAGGAAGGATCAGCCTATGCAGGTCTGTTATAAGGTGGGAAATAGTTAAGTAATATTTTCTGAATCACATGGGCTGATTAGTGGCAGGGAGAGAAACTGATAAAGATAAGTGATTCCTAAAAATCTGAGCACAAAAGTGAAATATTTAAGAACTATGAATGTGAGGGACAGCCAAAGAAATTGGGCAGGCTTAGTCTGGAGAAAGAGCTTAAGAGAAATTTAATTGTCTTTTTATTAGAATGGTTACCATGTGGAAATCTTTGTGTCTTAGTAGTAGCTGCTATAATCAAAATACCATAGATTGGGTGGCTTAAACAACCAAAGTTTATTTATCACAGTTCTGGAGCCTGGAAGTTGCAGATCAGGGGGCCAGCATGGTTGAGTTCTTGGGGAAGATCCTCTTTCAGGTTTACAGTTGGCCAACTTGTTTCCTTATTTGGTAAAGTGGGGTGGGTGGGGAGAAAGAGGGAGAGAAAACGAGGGAAATGGAGGGGGTCAAGGGAGAGGGACAGGGAGGGAGAGAGAGCACAAACTCTAGTCTTTTCTTATAAGGACACTAATCTCATCATGAGGGTTCCACTGTCATGACCTAATTACCTACCAAGGGCCCCATCTCCAAATACGATACCATATCATCACATTGGAGGTAAGGGTTTCAACATATGAATTGTGGCAAACACAAACATTCAGTCTATAACAAGTGCTGCAGAAGAAAGAAAAATAAAACTAGAATACAGGTTGGAAAGTACCACAAGGAGACTTGAGATCCTATTGACAAAGAAGAAGGGATCAGCAATTAGAAATTTTTCACAGCAGTATCAGCTGCATTTAAAGTACTGAACTCTTAGTCATTGAAGGTAACTGGGGGATGCAGAAGAGCTATCAGTCAGGGTTGCTGGATGTGGGTTCGCTGCATGGGGAAGAAAGTTAGACTATGTGAGAAACCTTCTTCTTCTTCAGAACCATATTTCCTTCATGCCAGGCAGTCCAAAGGGCCCAACACTATAAGAATAAGGTTGCATGTATACACCATGCTGAAACCTAAATGGCAACTGCATAAAAACTATGAGCAGCAACAAAATCAGTTCTGGTTTATATGGTTGTTTGAATAAAACTTCCAATTATCAAAATATCAGCAGCTCATTTGCTATGCCAGATGTAAGACATAATTTTAATTCTAGAAACATAGAATTTACAATCTTCAAAGTAATCAATAGGAATTGGAGTTTTTACTTCAGTGGTATGGATTCCATATCTCACCTCAAAATGGATGGCATGAGAAAACCTAAGAAAACAGGGACCAATGTGTAACACATTTCATTAAGTGAACTGTGTTCGTTTCTTTTTGTGCAAAATCTAATCAGTCTGCATATGAAAGCATTGCAATAGCATAGTCTAGAAGCAAGCAAATATAAATCACCACTTTGGCAACCAACCAAACCAGCAGGGAACAAACTATAGAGATAATTCTTAGGTAGTAGAATAATCGCATAACCCACATGACTTTATGTTATTCCAGAGACAGAAAAAGGTTCAGCATTATTCCTAAATACTGTGCAATATCTGATAATTGTAAATCAGGATGTCACAAAGAGAAGGTGAGATGATCATTGTAAATCAGGATGTCACAAAGAGAAGAAAAGAGCTATAGCTAGAGACAGATGCTCCAATTAGCAAGATATCCACTTCCAAATTATTATGTTTTCAAATAAATTCTGACATGCAATTTTGGAACATTGGAAAATAATACTAAACCAGCCTGAGTAGAAACAGGAAGTAAATCTTGGCAGAACTGTATGCCTTCAGCTTATTACCAATAATTCATTGCATCGTTGAGTAGGGGGTGGTGCACAGAATGATTTTCAAAACCAGTCTTTAACTTGAGATGGTTTTCCCAAACTTGGAGTTATAAATTGAAACTTGCAAAGTCAGAAAAAAAAATCCTGTTATTACTAAATCAGGTAGTTCATCTGGATAGTTTAAATTGATCTGTAAGGACCCTCATGTTCCAAAGTACCAAATACAGCTGAAAAGTCTTATGAGCTTAATTTTACCCTTTGGTCCATGGTATGCATCATTACACATCTCAGAAAATCTGTACTGATCTTACTTGCAGGCATAAAGTTCTGTTTTATTTTCAGTAAGTCCATTCATACCATATAGTTGTGACCAATGTACATCCATAAAAATATTAACCCCACTTCCACCCCCCACAACCACTAATACATAAAAACCAGTTTTTTCATAGAGAAGAGGACATGAGATGTGTGTGTTGAGTTCAGAAAGCTACTTTCTTAATAGTAGGGGAAAGAAGAGAAGGGCAGTGTGATCCACAGGTGACCTATGTCAGAATCAGCCGTATGCTTCCTACTAAACAAAGCAGCTTCTAGGCCCATCCCAGCCCTATGAAATCGGATTCTGTGTGGGTTGCAGTAGCATTTAAAATATGCTCACTAGGGATTTTATTGCATTAACACTTGTGTATCATTGGCTTAAGGAGAAGTGTTAGGGTTCTTTTCTCCAGCACTCTCCACAACCTAGAGAATTTGTGGGTGCTGTAGAATCGGTATTAAGGAATGAGTACTGGAAATAAAAAATAAAATAAGGCCAAGGGAGATGAGATGAGGAAGAAAAACATGAAGAATGACAAGTTTGAAGATCAAATAATTTGAAGTCTGAATGTCTGAGTACAGACTAATGTATGATATATGTAGACATAAGCTATTGAAATCAAAAGCAATGGTTGGGGGATAGAGTGAGAGAAGGATATAAAATGGCTGTGTACTTAAGCTGTCATTTATGTCAGCCTATTGCCTGTCATTGGAAATAACCTGAGAACTCCCTTTGTATAACACAGTGATGAATCTTGGAAATTCTTACAAGCATGTTTAAGTGCCATTTGAAACTCAGCTGAATCTTTTCTCTTTGAGTTAAGTTGATACAGCTGTTGCCAATGTGATGCCAGTAATGATGTCTTATGCCAGGCAGTATTCTAAACCCATTAGATATATTATTTCAATTAATCTTTACAATACGTTTCTCCAGTAAATGCTGTTAATCTTCTTATTTTACAGATAAAGACACTGAGGCCCAGAGAAGTTGAATACTTTTTCAAAGTTTCAGTTACTTGGCAGCAGAACTAGGCTTTAAACATCGAATACTGACTTCAGAGCCCATGCTTTAAGCGAGGATGCTATTCTGCCTCAAACTCTGGGACTACATTATATAGCAGGGGCCAGCAAATGTGTTCTGTGAAAGGCCAGATAGTAAATATTTTAGGTTTTGTGGGCCATAAAATCTCTGCCATTATAGCATGAAAACCATAGACAAACTGTAAATGAATAGACGTGGCTATGTTCCAATAAAACTTTATTTATAAAAACAGATGGCAGGCTGTGGTTTGTGGACCACTGTTCTATAGTATTTTAAAAATGTCTACTCTTTCATGGTGATGTAAAAGAACTACGAGTTTCTATTTTTAAGGTAAGACTTCTGTGAGCAAAGATTTTGTATTCTCTACTGATGTATTTGAAAGATTCTGCCCCTTCTTTGTGCCAAGAGGCAAAAGGGCATGTGCGTAGAGGAGCTTCCAGAAGTGATGATGGGCCTGCTTTGAGGTGTTCACACTGCCTCACCTAGTTGCCCCTGTGATCAGAAGCATGGATTCATGAAACAGCCAGCTGGGCTTAGGGGTGGGGCTTCCTAGAAGAGAGACAGATTTTGCACGTGGAGAGTGTAACTCACCTGGAAGAGGGTCTCACTTGTGATCCAGGCTTCTTTCTCTCCATGCTTTCATCTAATGGGATGACCAAACCAGGCAAGATCAATGAGTCTGAGGACTACACTGGTGTATGTGCTATATGTGCTGTAAGCTTTTTTGCTTTGCAAATGCATATTCCAACTGAACACTGTTTGAAAACATTTGCTTCCTATTTCATCAAAATGAGAGGACCTTTCCAGGCTATACTCTTTCAGATGGCCTGTTAATGAGTGACTTGCAAAGAGTAAATATTATTGATAGTGGCTCTCAGAAATTCTCTATAGCTCTACAATTTCATTTTTCTCCATCTGTGAATGGGGACTATGACAGCTGCCATACTTCACAGAACTGGGAAGATGGTATGAGGAAATAGACACCAAAAAGCCTTGATAAGTTCCAGAGGGCCAAAATAGTAACTCTTGTTGGCAAGGGTATTCTATAAATCATTTGGGGTCAGGTAATTATACCCACTGCCTATGTGTGTACAGGGGCTTGGTAAGTTGATGGCAGCAAAGTAGAATTTTCACTATAAAATAGCACTGGACAAGGTTCTCAGTTATAAGTGGAAGCTAAGCATCGGGTACACACAGATATAAAGATGGAAACAACAGACACTGAGAACTGCTAGAGCAGGGAGAGAGGGAGAGGGGCAAGGGCTGAAAAACTACCTATTGGGTACTATGCTCACTACCAGGGTGTTGGGATCATTCATACCCCAAACCTGAGCATCATGCCGTAACAAACCTGCACATATATTCTCTGAATCCAAAATAAAAGTTGAAATTAAAAAAAAAAGCACTGGATAATATTTTCAATTGTTGGTATAATATTTTCAATTGTTGTTATAGTCATGGTAGAATACTCTGCAACTGTTTGAGGGTATGTCAGTATGTACTGTAAAAGGGGAGTGATGGCCTTCAGGTACACTGTGATGATATATGGCAAGAGTGAATGTTGGCTTTGAATCTCAATGACTTAGAGGGATAACTGGCACTTTTTGTTGGTTTATTTTGTTTTAGAAAAAAAAGTAAAAGAATAAGTCATCATTCTAACAAAACTGGAAGAAGTTGAGCTGGGACATCAGATACTGCTCAACAGTCTATCAACAACACTCTATAGAGTGATTCCTTTCCCTTGCTTTTTGTAGGCTGCGCATTTGGAAGGTTTAGCATTTATATAGACAACAGGCCTCAGTGGCCAGCAACTACTTGGCGACATAGGGGAGACTGATATTCACATAAAGGAAATAAACCAGATGGGCTCTACACAACTCCTCAATGTGTCCACAAATTAAGTTTAAAGCTAAGAAGTTGAGGATTACTTATTTGATTTTTCATTTCTTTTTCTTTTTTTTTTCTTTTGGAAAGAGTTTGTATTGATGAAGGTTAAATAAGTATAATTAGGAAGAACAGCAAAAAGGGCAATATGGCCACAGCTGCTCGATAATAAAACTACTAAAGTTGTGAATAAAGTTCTAATTTTTATTGTAAGTACTCTCTGTTTATTGAGTACTTAACTCTGTGTCAGTGGTAACTGTGGTAAGAACTTAAATTATTTCTGGCCGGGCGTGGTGGCTCACGCCTATAATCCCAGCCCTTTGGGAGGCAGAGGCAGGCTGATCACCTGAGGTCAGGAGTTTGACACTAGCCTAGCCAACATGGTGAAACCCCATCTCTACTAAAAATACAAAAAAATTAGCTGGGCGTGGTGGTGGGTGCCTATAGTTCCAGCTACTAAGGAGGCTGAGGCAGGAGAATCACTCGAATCCGGGAGGCAGAGGTTGCAGTGAGCCGAGATTGTCCCACTGCACTTCAGCCTAGGCAATAGAGCGAGACTCTGTCTCAAAATAATAATAATACAAGAGCTTAAATTATTTCATTTATCTCCATGATATCTCTATGAAGCACGATATTTTATTTTCCACATTTTTAACAGATGAAGAAAATGGCCAGAGACACACAGCTAGGAAGTGGGATTTCAACCCAGATCTGTCTGAGGCCAAAAAATAGAGCATTTAGTCACTAGTTAGAAAAAAAATACAGAGATCACTGTGAACTGAGCTTGGTTCATAGGGAATATGTAGTTCTATTCTATAAGAATAGAATTTATAAGTGACTTTGAGGATATGATTAAAGGGGGAAAGACAACATTTACAAAATTTTATTAATTTTTAAATTCTTTTTGGAGAAGGAACACAAGAAGTCACAGTGGAAGACATCTAAGCTGAGGTCCCCAAACCAGTGTAAGTGTCCCTTCCTAAGCCCTTCCCTGGCCACGCAATGGAGGGGCGTACCTGCTCATTACTTTTGCTCTCAGCATTCTATTTGTTTTTTCACCATATGAACTGGCAGAATGTGAAATTATTACATTTACATATTTCTTTGTTTTATGTTTATTTCACTCCACAAGTGCTTATTCTTATTCATCATTGTATTCCCAGCACCTCCTACTCACAGGCACACATTAAGCACCTAAAATTCAATAGTAATAATCTTTATTGAGCACTTACTGAGTGCTAGGTGCACTTCCAAACACTTTACATGTATTATCTCATTTAATCTTCACCATAGCTGTCTGAGGGAGGTGCTCATTATTAGACCCAGGGGGAGGATGTGACTGTGTTCTCTGTGGGCTCTTTTATCCATCACGGCTCATTTTCATTCCTTGCTCTGCAGCTCCACTGCCTGCCATTTAAATGTGTTTTCTTTCTTAAGTCTGTAACAAATTGTTATATTTGTTTATTTATATTTGATTGCTTGCTTTAATTGTATATGATATGTAATACATTATATTTAATACACACATATACACACATGCAAACACACATAGAGATTTACCTTGTTTTTTATGAAGCTGGGTTACACTTGCAGGACAAATCTCTGATAATACCACCCATAAAGCTTAATTAAAGTCACTTTCACATACCAGCTAAAAAGAGAGAGATCTCAGCTTCCAGAAAGAAATAACATCTGGAAAAGGAAGGAATAAAGTCTACTTACATATGTATCTATTGAGTTTCTGTTTTGTGTTCCATTTATATCCCTGCGCTTCTGAGGAATACAAGTGAAATTCAAGACCCAGTCACACCATAAAGAAGTTTACAGCTCTTAAAACTGGGAAGGTGTGGGCCTTCTTGAGAAAGCTTTTGGGAAGACCAAATTTACCTTGAAGTTTGCACAAAGCCCTTAACTTGCACCTTAAGTTGGCCTGCTGATAAAAGGGATTTATAAAGAACCGTAGTGCATTACTTAGTAAATATCTACCCCAAACAACTACTCAGTGTACTTGTAGGTGGGGAAAAAGCTTCTATGCCTAACAGCCAATGTTTAATAAAATGTTATATTAGCTTAGAATAAAATGAGAAAATCGGAGTTGAGCAGGACTCTAGGTTAGAAAATCCAGGAGGGATAAGAAAAAAAGGCAAAAATCAGCTAAACATGAGATAAAGCTGACCTAGTTCAAGTACAGCAGGTGAAATTATTTAAAAAGTCATGTACATAGTAAATATTCAATAAACATTTGTTTTGAATGATTTGATTTCAAAAATACTTATGAGAAGTAATGGCCTCCCTCTCCACCCACATGTCAGTATAAGTCTTTCACTCAAGCAGAAGGAAAGATTAGCTATTTATTTTTAATCATCCTTGAGAACAAGGCTCAGGCAAGAAATTGCTTTATTCTCTTATCTTCCTGCACCATCCCACACTTTGACTATCATAAATCATTCTCCCTCCCTTCCTCTGTTCTCTGCCCATGGGACCTGTGACTTTGATTTTGGACACATCTGTGCTACATGGGTAAAAGAACAAAGTGAGTTCTTTATCTGTTTCTATAAACAGCCCAGGAACAGGAGGCTGGATCGAGGGAAGTTTATACAGGAAAAGGCATGATGTATTTGAGTTGTGAAGGGAGGTTAAAGAGAGGGGTGTGTCCTAAGGAGATTAGAGGTATCACCTTAAAGGACAACTTAAAGGGAGAGTGTTGTTATTAGAGGCAATCATCACAATTTGTTTAAGATTTAAATTAGTCTGCTTTACCTTTTTTTCTTATTTAAAGAGCACTTGTTAAAGGCATAGCCATTAACCTGTAAAAGGTATGAATCTAAGAGTTAAAATCCTCTCATTGAAAATTTTCAGGGGTCATTGGTAGATGTCATGCAAAAAAAGATATTCTACATCATGTTTCTGTCATGCTGAGATGGAGAAACTCCCTGGCACGGGCCCGACACACTAGAGCCAATTTCTCTGTCTTCTCAACTTGGAAATCTGGAATGGTAGCTTTTAGAGGAGTTTGATTTATCGAAATATGCGTAATGGCACAAGAAGCAATATCTTTGATCACTGGTTCCCAAATCATCTAAACAGGGCTGTTCAAATTGGCTAAAGAACAAATAGACAAGTAGGCATATGGTCATAGCCTGTATAGATTCACCAACCTGAACATTTGCCCCAAGGCACACATCTCCACGCTGTACCATAGAACAGATGGAGGAAAGGAAGTGGACTAACTCCATGGAGAAGATCTGACAAAGGGAATCATTTGCCTGCTTTACTTTCTTGATAGTTGTGGTTTCATGTAGGTTATCTAGAATAATGTGTCTCCCTCTCCTCTCTCCCTTCTTCCCCTTCTCCCCTCCCTCTCCCTGTCTCTCTCTTTCTTCTTTCTCTTATTCTCCTCTGTCCTCTCCAGAAAAGTTATCAGAGCTCTATAACTCTACAATACCTATATGTGTCCCTCCATTCCTCCCAATTTTCCCCCCGTCCCTTTTTTGGGGTTAGCAACTGATAAAGTTTGTGCACATTTGGCACGTTTAAGCTTGTAATAAAACATTAAACTATTTTTGGAAATTGATCAGGGCCTAAAAGATATGTAGATATATAACAAAACACTTTGGAAAGAGTGAGAAAAATATGGGACTAAGTGGATTTATAAATTAGGCATCTATCAATATTGCAATTTTGTTTTGGTAGGTAACTGTTGGAACGAGAATGCTTTCCTGAGTAGTTGGCTCCTTTAGTAGCCTGGGAAGGGAACTGGTATTTTTTGGGTGGGGGTAATGTTTTGTTACTTTACTTTACAATCACTCTGTTCTTAATCAGGGAAAAGAGATTGAATACATATATATATATAAAATCTTCTTTTTTGGACAGAAGAAATGATTAGGAATTCCTTTTCTTGACTCTGTAATATTTTCTAGAGCATATGGCAGCGCCTCAGTAATTTCAGAGTGATAGAGCTAAAGAGAGAGAGCAGAGGCTCTGAGTGCCTGGGTGCCTCGCCCAAGGGCACGCTCTCAGAAATGCCACGCTCCACATGGGAAGACGTCTAGATCTGAACTGTGGACCAGGAAGAAGTTCAGCCTTGGCTAGTGCTGTGCTCTCACATGAAATTTCTACTGTCTCTGAGTATCTGTTTCCTCCTGAGTGAAACAGAAGGTTCTAGAAAGGCTGTGGTGAGGATGATCAAGAAGCTATGTAAATTTTGGAGCACTGTGTATACACAAAGTATGCAGATGGGAACTTAAGTGAAGTGATGGGATGTGTACTTAGAACCTAGTTGTCTTTTATTGTTGATTTTTTCTAGAGTGAAATGGTATTCAGTCAGGATCTGCTGAATTCACTGTTAGGGTTTTGAATCCTTTTGGGGTCATGACTTCTACGAGAAGCTGATTCAAGCAATGGAGTCTCACCTCAGAGAAATGTGCCTGTATGCATAATCACATATTTTGCAAGCATATATAATGTTATACCCTGCCTCTGTCAATTCCAGCAGGGCATAGCGGAGTAAGCATAGACTCTAGAGACTGATACACCGGGTTCATGTTCTAACCCTGCTACTTGACAGGTAATGGACTTTAAATAAGTTAGTTAATAGTTAATATTTTGGAACTTCAGTTTAGTTTTTTCAGCTATAATACAAAGATAACACCCACCTGACACATCTTGGCTTATAGGGTGGGCTTATGTATTGGGTTCCCAGTAAATGATATGAGTGGTAGTTATTTTTGCTTTTTTTTCTTTCTGTCTACGTTTGACATGATATACACCTCACAAGATTCTGCTGTTGTGGAGCTTTGAGTGATGTATTGACAAAAATGGCCCCAGGGAGATTTCCAATATTGTGAAATTAGAGAAAAAGAAAATTTTAACAAATATTTAAACTCACTATTGAAAATGTTCTCAACTTGGGAACATTTAGTAGCCATAACCACTACAAACGTTTTTACTGGAAAGGGTAGAGAAAGATGTACAACAGACTGACAAATGCAGCTGTAAATCTAATTGAACATTTTAAAGACAGAACTCTTGTCTGGGTGATGCCTATCATTTAGACTATCATGGAGATATAAATTAGTATTATAGATAGAATAAAATATTTTGAAGTCAATTAGGCTAACATAAGGGTTTGTATTAATGGGATAGTTCACATTCCTGGCTTTGTCAGTTTCCTTGACTTTAGCGTCTTTTAATTTCCTCTGTGTTGAATAATATGCTCTGGTTTATAGCAACGACTCTTTCCATATAGGCCATTTCTGTCTTGTTTTTTCTGTCAAATGGTTTCTTTTCCCAAGTTTCTGATGTTAGTCAGTGTAACATCTAACATAATTTGGATTTCCCTTTATGCATTTGGTTTTAAACAATCACATCCAGATGTTGTTTTCATTATAGCCTGATTCCATTCAATAAAGCTTGGGTATTTCAGAATGTTTTACTATCAACAGCTTCCTTCACTTGCCTTTCAGTTCACAGTGATTTAGATTTTCCCACAATCTTTTTGTTTCCAATATAGGGTCATATCACCAAAAAGTACTTTAGAGGTCATTTAGCCCAATCCCCTGTATTACAGATGGGGAAAAATCCCTTGAGAGACTGCGCCCAATGCTAGAATATAGCCAATATTTGGCAAGCCTGAGAATAAATGATGCATCCGGCTTCCCTCTGGCTACTCCAAGCTTAAGCACTACAGGATTGACCACTAAAATATTTTTAAACTTAAAAAAAAGTTTCTCTCATTTATGGAACTATATTCTAAATTCAACCCAGAAAGATACTTAGAAATCCCTAAGAATGGCTGCAAATTAGAGATGTTTCATTTTTTGCTTTTCTTAAAATATGTAATTTTTAAAGCAAATCACTACTTTTGTGTCTCTGAATTTGGAACAAATTTGTACTCCCAACTTCTATATTCTTTGAATTTTTTTTTTTTTTTTTTTTTTTTTTTTTTTTTTTTGAGACAGAGTTTTGCTCTTATTTCCCAGGCTGGAGTGCAGTGGTGCAATCTCGACTCACTGCAGCCTCCGCCTTCTGGGTTCAAGCAATTCTCCTGCTTCAGCCTCCCGAGTAGCTGGGATTACAGGCACCCACCACCATGCCCAGCTAATTTTTTGTATTTTTAGTAGAGAAAGGGTTTCATTTCATTTCAGGCTGGTCTCGAATGCCTGGCCTTAAGTGATCCACCCGCCTCGGCCTCCCAAAGTACTGGGATTGCAGGCGTGAGCCATTGCGCCTGGCCTATTCTTTGAACATTTTAAACAAATAGATCAGTTTTTAAGCAGTAACTCTTCTCCATTTAAGAATTTTCCAAATGTAAAGACTGAAAATGAGGAGCAGTGAAGTCATCAGTAGATCATATGTCATTTAGGGCTGTAGGGGCATGTGTAGGACTACAATATTTTTCTCACTAGAGAAAGAAAAGTTTAAAACCTAATTCATATGGAAGGGAAAAACCAAGAAGAACTAAACCTTTCATTAAACAATACCAAAAAGAATATAATTTAGAAAACGTATACTGTAAATGCTAGTGCATAAAAATGTCTCCATTTTAATCACAATCCACTTTTGATTTAACTAGTATTGAAATGAGGAATGCAAAGGCAAGTTTAAAGTCTTTTTCTTTTTTAATGGGAGATCTGCCAACTACTAGCAATTGAGTAATTATTTTTCCTCACAGGGCACTTTGGGCTCGTTGGAATGTGGCTTAAGATAATAATCAGATTCAAAGACATTCTGATGCCAATGGAACATGGAATTTGGTTATGATGCTTTTTTCAGGAACATATTAAGCTTTATTTAGAGAACTGAATTCCTATTCTGTTTTAGTAGGATGTATATGAGGTGGGCAAAGGCTTCATTTCTGCCACTAACTTAAAAACCCCCAAAGACTTAACCTATAGGCTTAGAAGGCTCTGATTTAATCATTTATCCTTCATGTTTAGTAATAAACATCTTTGGCTGGGTGCAGTGGCTCACGCCTATAATCCCAGCACTTTGGGAGGCCAAGGTGGGCAGATCACAAGGTCAAGAGATTGAGACCATCCTGGCCAACATGGTGAAAACCCATCTCTACTAAAAGTACAAAAATTAGCCGGGCATGGTGGCATGCACCTGTAGTCCCAGCTACTTGGGAGGCTGAGGGAGGAGAATTTTGAATATGGGAGGTGGAGTTTGCAGTGAGCTGAGATTGTGCCACTGCACTCCAGCTTGGCAACACAGCGAGACTACATCACAGAAAAATAAAATAAAATAAAATAAAATAAAATATTTTACGTACCCATCATATAAAGGGTACTGTGCTTGATGCTTAGGATTAGAAGTTAATTTTGTCTAAATAAGTGTTACCCCCACATGTGTTTAGTAGAACACTATTTTTTGAGAAAAATAACATATGCATAAAAACTACTAATAGTGAATATTTAGATGCCACGTACAAACACTGTATTAAATACTTTATGCATATTATACATAACATTTCACTTAGTCCTCACAAAAACCCTATGAAGTAGGTACTATTATATTTCATTTTTCAGGAGGATCATTGAGGATTAGGAAAGTTAACTAAGGTGTTCCAGGTCTTAATAGCTAATACAAAGTGAAGCTGAACTTGGAATACCTTCTGATTTTGGACTTGATACTTTCAACCCTCTGACACAACAGTGCCTCTAGAGGACTTCAATGGTTATTTCCCAAGATAGGCCAGTTTATTTGATGCTAACTAAGATTTAATGTTAAAGATGAATTATTTATACTCATTTTTGGAATCACTTGGTGTAAATTTTAATGTATCTAAGATTTAATGTCTCATAGGTATATATTATTGTATCTGAGCTAACTGCAGCATCCAGAATTATGACAACTAATTTGCAATTCAAGTTCTGTGATTCTTTTGCCAAAAGGCTTGAATGCTAAGGGGTTTACCAAAAAATCTTGGAAGCTGAAGGCAAAAGGATGGTTCATAGAATAGCACTTAAATGCTGGTATCCCATGATTCACAGGGTAGTTTTCATGCAAGGTGATGATGAAATTTCTAGGAGGTTTGTACATCGAACTTGTTCCACGTGTCTGTGCCATGAATATGCAATATACTCTGAAAGACTGGAATGACTTGGAGCACTGGAGTTGTGAAGCATGGATCTCTGGTTTGCTCAATCAAAACCATATACCCTAGCCTCACAAAACTTAGCTCCCTGAACATGTAACAAGGCATAACTTTATAAATTAAGTAACATTAAAGTTTTGCAAAATCTAATATACAAGTCAAACCTTGCATCATTGGTCTGGACCATGGGTTGTTCTGAATAACAGACATAATTTGAAGCAAATGGAAGTGTGAGAAATTTGAAAAAAAAATTGAACAAATCTATTATTAGTTCCTTGCCTCTAAATTAAAACATTAGTACTGGTATAAGACTGGACTGATCGCAGAAAGACAAGTTATAGTTATCAACAAAATGATCAGCTGTCTTTTACAGAATGATCTTGCCTCCTTGCTATTTATATTACCTAATACACAGCATGTACATGAAAAAAAACCTTTTATGGTAATATGTCCTTAATCTTGGAGATCCATCTTGTATCTTTACATAGTTAAGATGCTGAAAAGTCTTCCAGTCTTTTCTAATTCATTGTTTCTCAGTCTTATTTGACCACATAATACTATCTTCCAGTATTAACAGGGAACTATTATTGTGTGTAAGATGGCAACGTTCACCTGGGAATAACCATTTGGATTCAAAATGCCTCCTTTCCCCATAGCTCATGGATTTCTCTTTGTTTCTTTTCATTTTTCAAATTTTTCAAAATTTCAAACATACATGGGAAGAAAATTATAATAAGTCCCATATACGACATACATATAACAACTATTTAGATTTTTTCCATCTATTTTTTGAGGTGATTTAAAGCAAATCCCAGACATTATAATGTTTTATCCTTAGATATTTCGGGATGCTTTTATAAAAAAGTAGATTTCCTTACATGTTTACCATGTCATTATCCCTTCTAACAAAATTAACCATGCTTCTCTAATGATGTCTGACACACAGGTGATATTCAAGTTTTCTAAATTATTCCCCATATGTCTTCTTTTTGGAGTGCCTAATCCAATGGCTTTCCGTATATTCATAGAATTATGCATCCATCCCCACATCAATTTTAGAACATTTTTATTACTCCCCAAAAGAAACCCCACTCCCCTGAGCCATCATCCCCAAATGCCCACATTCTCCCCAGCCAGCCTTAGGTAACTATGAATCCACTTTCTATTTTCAGAGGTTTGACTATTCTGGATATGTCATACAAATGAAATCATACAATATGTGGTCTTTCTTACACTTCCATACATTTTCAAGGTTGTCAATACTGTAGCATGTATTATTACTTCATTTCTTTTTATAGCCAAGTAATATTCAATTATATGCATATACTACATGTTATTTATCCATTTGCTAGTTAATGGATATTTGGGTTGTTTCCATTTTCTCATGATTTCCTAAGTATAGAAACCTTTATTATGAAAAAATTTCAAAGATTTGAAAAAAAAGAGACTATAATAAACTCTCAAGGGGTGTCTCACAGTTTCTACATTATCAATTCCTGGCCCAGAATAAATTGGTTTCATCTATACCTCAGAACTTTCTTGCTCTCCACATTGTTTGAAGAAAACATCAGACATGGCATTATTTCATGTGTAATATTTCACCATATGTTTATAAATGACAAGAGCTTCTTTTCCTGAAAAATGACATCACCTTCAAACAGAATAAAGAAATCATGAGCTTGAAGACAGGCTATTTGAAAATACAGAGAAGAGATAAAAGAAAAAACAAAAACAAAAACAAAAGCATGCCTACAAGATCTAGAAAATAGCCTAAAAATGGCAAATCTAAGTTATTGAATAAAGAGGAGTTAGAGAGATTGGGGTAGAGTGTTTATTCAAAGGGATAATAACAGAGAACTTTCCAAATATATAGAATGATACCAATATTCAAATACGGAGGGTTATAGAGCACCAAGCAGATTTAACCCAAATAAGACTATCTCAAGGCATTTATTAATCAAACTCCCAAACGTCAAGGATAAAGAAAGGATACTAAGAACAGCCAGAGAGAAGAAACAATTACTATACAAAGGAGCTCCAATACGTTTGATAGCAGACTTTTCAGCAAAAACCTTACAGGCCAAGAGAGAGTGGCATGACATATTTAAAGTACTGAAGGAAGAAAACTTTTACCCTAGAATAATGGTATATCCAGAGAAAATATACTTCAAGCATGAAGGAGAAATGATTTTCTTAGAAAAACAAAAGCTGAGGGATTTCATCAACCCAGACCTGCCCTACGAGAAATGTGAAAGGGAGCTCTTCAGTCTGAAAGAAAAAGATGTTAATGAGCAATAAGCAATTATCTGAAGGTGCAAAACTCACTGGTAATAGTCAGTATACAGAAAAACACAGAATGTTATAACAATGCAATTGTGGTGTGTAAACTACTTATATCTTGAGTAAAAAGACTAAAAGATTCACCTATAAAAAAATAACTACAAGAACTTTTCAAGACATAAACAGTGAAATAAGATATAAATAGAAACAGCAAAAAGTTGAAGTGTGTGTGGTGGGGATGAATTTAAAGTGTAGAGTTTTTATTAGTTCTCTCTTTGCTTGTTTGTTAGTTTATCTGTTTGTTTTTACAATCAGGGTTAAGTTGCCATCAGTTGTAAGATATTATTTGTAAGCCTCATGGTAACCTCAAATAAAAAAATCTACAACAGGTACAAAAAAAATAAAAAGCAAGACATTAAAACATAAAACCAAAGAAAATCAACTTCACATAAAGGAAGACAGGAAGGAAAGAAGGAAGATAAGACCACAAAACAATCAGAAAACAAATGACAAAATGGCAGGAGTAAGTCCTAAATCATCAATAATAACACTGAAAGTAAACAGACTAAACTCTCAAATCAAAAGACATAGAGTGGCTAAATGAATAAACAAAAAAGATCCAACGATCTATTGTCTACAAGAAACTTCACCTATAAAAAGACACACATAGACTGACAATAAAGAGATAGACAAAGCTACTCCATACTAAAAAAAGAGCTGGGGTAGCTATAGTACATCAGTCAAAATAGATTTCAAGACAAAAACTATAAAGAGACAAAGAAGGTCATAACATAATGACAAAAGGGTCAATTTAGCAAAAGGATATAACAATTTTAAATATATGTGTACCCAACACTGGTACAAAGAGATATATAAAGCAAATATTACTAGAACTAAAGAGAGAAATAGACCCCAATATAATAATAGCTGGAGACTTCAGCACTCTACTTTCAGCATTGGACAGATCATCCAGACACAAAATCAAAGAGAAACATTGGACTTAATGTGTACTACAAACCAAATGGACCTAATAGATATTTACAGAACATTTCATCCAATGGCTGCAGAATATACAGTCTTCTCTTCAGCACGTGAGTCATTCTCAAGGACAGACCATGTGGGTTTCTCCCACAACACATGGGAATTATGGGAGCTACAATTCAAGATGAGATTTGGATGGGGACACAGCCAAACCATATCACTTGTTCTCACTTATTTGTGGGAGTTAAAAATTAAAACAATTGAACTTAGGGAGATAGAGAGTGGAATGATGGTTATCAGAGGCTGGGAAGGGTAGTGCAGGTGGAGATGTTTGGATGGTTAATGGGCACAAAAATGTAGTTAGGTAGAATGAATAAGCTCTAGTATTTGATAGCACAAGGTGAGTAGAGTCAACAATAATTTATTGTATATTTAAAAACAAGTAAAAGAGTATAATTGTAATATTTGTAACACAAATAAATGATAAATGCTTCAGGTGATGGGTACCCCATTTATCATGATGTGATTATTATGCATTTTACTCCTGTATCAAAATATCTCATGTACCCTATAAATATATATACCTACTATGTACCTATACAAATTAAAAATGAAAAAAATTAAGTAAAAAAATTACATGACCATTATTACACCTAAAAATAAATAATAATTTGCTAACATTATCAATTATATGTTTCATTGATATGTTAATGTTCAAGACGTTTGTCTTCATATATTTGATTTACCTAATGAATATCAAAATTGTCCATGCCAATTGATTTATATATAGGATCATTTGATGTACTAGAGGAAAATTCTTCTTCCTTGGAACCACTAAACATGAAAACTATTCATGGTGAGAGTTATCACGTACAGAATGTACCTGTCACTCCTGGGTTCCCCAAATGCCATTCCCTAGTTTTATAAGTACACGAGGCTAGAGCTCAGAAAGATCAGCAAAGCTGTCATTCTGAGATCTGGAAGAGACTAGCTGAGCCAAGGCTCCATGAACTGTAGCATTGTGATATTGATCTGCTGCAGAAACAGTGATCTGTCAGCCAGGAATCCCTTCACGTCCAGGTCATTGATTGGAGTCTAGACTAAGACCAGAGCCATGAAGGTGAAAGCAGTACCAGAAATGAGGTGGGGGAAATTAATGAAAGTGAAGGTTCCAGGTAAAATATAATCTGCTATTTCAGACAAAATGTCTGGGACTCAGTGATTTTATCAATGTATAATTATGTTAATTTTTTTCTTTCTTCTCTCTCTAGAGACACAGTGTACTATTTGTCATTTAACTTAGCCTTTAAAATATTTTTAAAGGTTTCTAAAATTCTTTTTGAATTGCAACAGTTTGTGTTTATCTAGTCTATACAAAAAAAGAGAACCACTCTTCTACTTTTTCTGCTGAATATTTATAAATTTTGATAAAGTTCGTTTTTTTCCCCACGATAAAGTGATGAACTGGCAATGAACTTAGCAAATGGTGCGCCCGCGTGTGTGTGTGTGTGTGTGTGAGAGAGAGAGAGAGAGAGAGAGACAGAGAGAGAGAGAGACCCAAATCAGTGTTGTCATCTCTCAATTCGGTAACACTGATGAATACAGTATTAAAGTGAATGCTGAAGGTGGAAAAAGTATGACACTGCCTTGGTGTATACCACTGGCAGCTAACTGATTAGCCTTTAGCTAATTGATTAGGTCTTTATCTAGAGCAGTGGTTCTTAAGCGTGTGTCCTTGGGTAAATTTTAGAAACACTTGAAAACCCTTGAAGTAGCATGTAAACATTTGTGTGTTTGTCTGGATTTAGGTGTCTTTTTGTTAGTGGTGATGTTGTTTTTGAAGGTTTACAGCTTTCAATAATTTCTCTGCAGAGTCTGTGGGCCTTCTCCTCCATAAGGTTACAAACCAGTCATTTGAGAGTTTGACAAACAAGCCAGTGAATTTCTTTGACAGCAATATTATTTTCTCGTAATTTCTTGTCTGATTAGAAACTTTAAAAGGCCAGGTACAGATCAATATTTGTTGAATAAATGAATGAATAAGTGAACAAATACTTGCTGCTTTTACTTTACTCAAGTCTTTCAAATTTTGGTCAAATCAAACAGTGATCATTTATTGATTGCTCCACTGAAAACCCCAGTAACACCTTAAGTGTGCAATAGGAGGTCTTGGTGTAGAGAAATCCGTATGTTTCATGTGGGATTTAACACTCCAAAGTTCCCATGTCCTTTTAGACCATTGCTAATATGGAAGCACTAAGCGGTAGATTTTGCAGTCGAGTTTAAGGATACAATTCAGTGGCTCTGTTTCTGTATCCAAGGAATATGCTGGAATTATTAAAATTCAGATAAAAAGAAGATGTGTTTAATATGCTGGGTGCAGTCTGGATCCACTTTTCCACTTTCCTTTAGCCTTAGAGAGATGAACCTTTGCATATGCAAAGTATTTTGCCTCCTAATAAGCTATTATTTAAACTCAGATTAGAGTCAAACTCTGGAGTTGGCAATTTCTTTGAGATTGTGGCTGTTTGTATAATTCTGTTTTATTGACTCTGGACACTTCACTCATTAGGGAGAAATAAATTTCTCTCCCCAAAAAACAAAATGTGATATCGTTAAAGATGGCAGAATATAGATGATATCAAGAGATTAACACTGGTTTTCTCAGGGAATTGATGAGACTTTTCACATTCACACTGAAAATGCATCTGAACCATAATCCCTTTAACTCTTATCAATAGCAATTGTGCCTAGGGTGTCCAGCTTTCAGATAAAGCTGTTTACACAGTTGCAGAGGTCTTACTGTATACAACACTATCCTGAAAAAAGCTGTAACTGCAAATTAAGGCAGGAAGTGAAGACTGTTAGGTCTAATTCAAACCATAGAGTAGTTTTCATTAGCTATAGTGCCAGCATTCAGTCAGAACAGGACGAGTGACCTGGTTCTTAAAGGCCCTTATGAGTGGCAAGATAGATCTACATCTTATTTTGAAAAGACAGTCTAAAAACCAAGGAGCAATCTTTCTTGAGCTCCTGCCTCAATCTGCATTTTGGAGCCAAGAGAAGGAAAATTCATTTAAAATAGATTGTCTGATGACAGGGAGTCAGACTTATGAAAAGAATATTTAAGCTTTATACTAACGAAAGGAAGAATAAAATACCTTTCTTACTGGAGCATAATCTTTGTGAAACTAAACATGTTTAATGATTATACTCCAAAAATGTCAAGAAGCCCTGTAATAACAATGAGGTCATCATCAGATCAGACACAAAACATTATCTCATCAAAGGGGATATATAACTATATAAACACATGTTTAGATTATTATATGTGTATATATATATATAAAGTCACACACATATATACTTTAGAAAATGTTTTGCCCTACTAAATTAATAGATTTATTGTATTATCATACAGACAAGTAAGATTAATGTTAGGGAAACAGTAGTTCCAAATTACTCCTAAATGAAATCAGGTGAAATATTTAGTTTAGCTATGCTGTGAATTTCACAGTTGTATAATAAATTATCTTGATGAAATGGTGATTAAATATGCCTTGATCAATTTTGGGGAAGTTCAGATTTTTGGTTTTCTTTTGTGACTAAATTCAGTCCCTAAAATTCTGTTTCTTGTTTATATTTAGATATGTCTTCATGAATGAAGCTGTCCCAGAGAAAATATATTAGAAACAAATATCAAATCAAGTATAGTGTGTTGTAAAAAAAACAGGTGGCTAGGAGTTAGGCATCCTAGATATTTATTCTTCCTCTACAGCTAAACTAGTGGTGTGACCTTGGGCAGGTAGCTTAATCCCTCTGAACTTAGATTGTCTAAGCTATACTGTGAGTTAAGTGGGACTAGATTTCTTAAAATGTCCTTTTGATTCCAATAAAAATAAAATTCTAAATTGCTCTGTGAGCTAAATCAACATTGCCAATCTGGTTAATTCTGAGCCTCCAGTCCCTTTAAAAGGAGAATAGTTTATGTGAATCACAGAAAAAAATTGATTCATCTCTTCTCCACTCCACTTTGCCTTTGAACATGCAGTCTCAGATATTTAGTCTGTATGGTGGCATTGTGGGTCTATTTATTTTTGCAAAGACCTTTTTACTCTGATGATTTGATAAGAAACGGTATTTTTTTTCAAATGTATTGGGTTATTCCCTTGGTTTGCATTAGAGTAGATAAGTCCTTCGAGTTTTTAAATGAGTTTACATTTTCATTCCATCTCTTTGATTCAAGTTTGAAGGGATTCTATTTGGGCTATTTTATCTGTCTGCCCCTAGGAAAACCAGACTTTAAGTTATCCCCAAGGTAGCACTGGCAGCATTCCACACCATCTGCAATGTATAAATATATTCAGTTATTCAGTATATTCCAACTTAGCTAGCTCTAGTAATTTCATATTATTGGGGTCTTTGAGGAGAAAGGCATTCATTCTCTCCTGATTTATTCCTTATTATTAGTTCTGAACATTCGATTCAACTGACAAGTAATCTAATACAGAAACAAAACCTTAAGATTTTTCACAATGAGTTAAGTAACAGAAAGTTCTGGAGCCCATTCATTCTTTATTACAGTTGACTTGCTGAACACATTTGAGCACCCTTGAGAGATTCCAGATTTGAATTGAAGAGACTTAAGGCAAGTCAAATAACTCTCAATAAAGGGTACTTGTCTTTGGAACTTGTCACTTGATAACAGCCTTCTGCTTAGCTTCCCAACATGGTATCAGATTGGTTTCTTTGACAATTAATTCTCTAAAAAGTCCTCTTTCTTTTCTTTTTCTATCACTGTAATGAAAGAAAACACACCTTTCTCCCTTTAGTGCATGTTTCCAAAAATTTGCTTTTTAAATTTAAATATTGATATAGATTTTTTTTGGACTTTCATACATACAGCTGTATCTTCATGAGAGCTCGTAAGTATAGGAGCGCTTGGTCACTATAGATACCTCTTATAGTGTGAGCTCTTGGTGAGGGAAGAAGCACAGTGGAAAATGAGGTCGGAAAAAGCTTCCATGATGGTAAAATAGACGAGAGTTCTAATCTCAGCACTTTCATTACTAGTTATATGACCTTGAGAGTGTCTTAACCTTTCTTGGCATCAGTTTTTGTCATCTCTAAAATAGGACATCTTTATAAAGCCTAAATTGTAATAATCTGCAGGATTTACTGTGCAGGGTAGGCTTTCAATAATGGGAAGTCATTTTTAAGAACCTCTTGTATACTTAACACTGTGTTCGCCTTTGGATAGAATACAGAAAACTCACAAGGTGTGACTGTCCCCAGGAGTTTAAAATTTAGTTGAAGCTTAAAGTTAGCTGAGATATATTGCTGTAGATTTCATACCCCAATCACTTATTCTTTCACTCATTTATTAACCCATTCATTCAATAAATGCTTCTTATATGCCAAATACTATTTGTAGGGCCTGAAGGGTAAATCAGTGAGCATAATTACACAGCTAGAGTCTGTAAAAATACGCAATTTTAACTGACTAATTTTTTGGCTTACTACACATAGTATACTTAGTGAATTAGAGTGGTTATGAAGACATTCTGGCTCCACAGTGCCTGGGTTCATATCTCAGCTCTGTCAGGAACTATGTGAGTAATTCTGGTTATGTTATTTTTAACTACTTTGAGCCTCGATTTCCTCATCTGCCAAATGAGATAATAATCATATATACCTGCATGTGAAGATTAAATGAGTTAGTATAAATAAAGTGTATAGAATGACTTCCAGACATACAAGACCAACAAAATGTTAACATTATTATTATTGTTATTGTTATTTACTATTTTCCAGACATCAGATTCTTAATTTTCTTTCAAGAAACAACCTCCTCTCTTTTCTCAGTCCATGATTTGGCCTGTAACTTAAGCTTAAGCTAATTAGCAGGGTTCATTTTCCTCAGCCGTAGTGCTTTGTTGAGTTAGGACAAAAGCTAGTCAATCAAGTTCAATCAAAGTCCTATCTAGGGCTTTTGCTTGAGTGTCCAGGAAGATGCATTCTGTCTTTTCTAATAGAATTGTACCTTAGTTGATATAGTTCTAGAGTTTCTGGCAACTTTCTTATCACTATATGGATCCAGATAATGACAGCATCATGGAAGAATACAGAACAAAAAGATGGGGAGAAACCAAACAGTAATGATAATATATAAGCCTCTAGATAGAATGATGACAAAGATATTACTACTGAATTTTTCAGTTATAGATGCTAACAAATTACAATTTTTCTATCCCATTTTATTTTTAGTGTTTGGCTAAGTTAGCCAGATTTGGTTTCTGTTGCTTACAATAAAGAAACCTAACCAATAAACAACTGGGTCACTTAGAGGTTGATGCAGGTTTCTGATTATGAAATCTCTTTCCTTTTTCTTTCTCCCTCCATCTAACATAGTCCATCTTATACCACTTTATCAACATTTGTAGAAGTTTTCTTTTTTGAGTAGAAACCTGTGATTGTTTTTTCTAAGACTAGAACATTTCCTGAATCTATTAGGGGTGACCAGAGTGTAGTCAGGAAGAAATGACAAAGTAAAGAAAGCTATAGATTGATTAAATTGTACGTAAGTGGTATGATTTTGTGCTTGGTAAAATGAAGAATTAAACAGTACAAGTTTGTCAATGTGTATGCAGCTGTATAAGAGATCTAGTGTATATGTTCTAAAAAGCCACATCGAGATTAAAGAAGGATAATCAATTAGGCTATGAAAATAAATATGTGGCTACAAATGTTGGTAAGCACTATGAGGGAAAATATTGGGTGCAAATATTAAATAACCAGAGTATCACCCAAAATCAAAACAAGGAAAACCTTCACTAATAGTATAGCTGGTATTTGTTGAGCACTTAAGCATACAAGTACTTGCCGAGTACTTTACCTTTGCAACCTAGCAGCCCACTGGGGTACCCTGTCCTTTGGCATTCACATAAAATTCACCTGAGTTCTCATTCCATATATAGAGATAAAACTCAAGGATCCCTTCTAATGTACCCCCAAATTCTTGGGTTGAGGGCTTAGGTTTTTCTGGCTCTAACTGTTTTCTTCTATGGGATTAGTTTTTTTTTTTTTTTTTTTTAGTATCTGTCTCTGAGCTTGTTGTCACTAATTTGCCTTCCAAACACTAGATTCACTTTGGTACCTTATCCTTCAAAGGACCAATGACACAAAATGAAATTTATAAGAGATTTGTACAAAAGTTGGGTATGGGTGCGGAATTGAACCAGGTACACACAGCAGTTCACATTGTGTTATTGCATGATCAATATCTTTAATGAGGACACACAGCATTCATGGTCCAGGGACAATTTCTCAATTATTGGCCATTGTCTTTTCTGTTGCTAAGGCCTCCATCCCTCCATCTTGTTAGGCTTCTTCTCTTCACTCCACTCTGGGCACCTTCCTCTCCTGAGCTATTTACTAAAACTTTACTTTTTTATTTAATACCTACAGCCACGTTATGAACTCTGTTATTAATGTCATATAAATAAATTAGCCTCACTCAAATAATTTGGGGTTAGGAATTGCCAGTGCAGTTTGAGGCCAGAGAAATTCCTTCGTATAATAAATCAAATTCTGACAGAAGAAGCAAGAAGACTGTACCTTCATGACTCTTAAGTGAGCTGTGAGAAATCCAGCGGGTGTGTATGAGGAAGAGGGATTAGTGGGGTAAAAAGAAGTAGAGGTTATCAAAAATCCAAGAAAATTAAAAGAAAAACTTCAGAGTTTTCATAAAGTATGATTTCTGGGTTTATAAGTAGAAGGGGTTAATTAGTTGGGAAAATAATTCAAAGCCTGGGAACAGATGCCAAGGCATAGACAGAAAATTATTCTTCCTTTTTCTCCTTCACCTTTTCTCTTCATAGCAGAATCACATAGCACACAAATTTCTTTTTTATGACTATGCAGTCAAAGTGTATTGCTTTGTTGTAAGACAATTAGTTCTTATTTGTTTGAACGAATGTTCTATTATTTATAAGGAAAGGATGGAAGAATTTCTCCTACCAAATTTTTCCTATCTTCCATTAAATTGTAATGTTCACATTAAAAGTGGAATGTCCAGTTCCTTCAAATTTATTCCCCAAATGGTGATCACAGCTGAGAGTTTATCTGTAATATTTATGATGATGATGGTAGTAATGGGAAATATTTATGGAGCTTTTATTGCATGGCAGGCATTGGGGTTTCATTTAAGCCTCCCAGTAATCCTGTGCAGCAAATACTGTTATTACCTCCATTTTATGTTTGAGAAAAAGAAAACAGACTTGGAACAGTTCAATGACACACAACGTCACATCAAACAAATAAGTGGTTAAACTACATTTGTGTAGGGAAGGCTAGCATCGTGATGATTTTTTCCCTCGTATACTTCGTGGTTGCTTGTATGCTTTCATGGCTGATTCTGTTGCAATTTGGCATTTATATTATCAATTGGTGAGCTGGTCACTACTGAATCTTTTGTATTCCATAAATAATGATTTCATTTTGAAGAAATGAGATGGATAAAAGATAAGGGGAAAAAACCTGTCACTACAAGCATACAATCATAGACATTTTAGAATTAAAACTTTCCTTAAGGATGATTAAGAAAACATTAAGGAATCTGAGGCACAGAAGCATTAACTGACTTGGTCAAGGTCAAACAGCTAGTTACATAATCGCATTTTCCTTTGTCAAAGAAGTTAAGTGTTTTAAGTAATTTATTTTAATGTTGAGAGATCTTTATAAATCCTCCTGCATTACTTAGATAAATAATTCTGCACTAAAACTGTTTTTCAGTAATTTTGTTTGGCTATTTGAGTGTGTGTTTTTCATAATCTCTAACGCTGAATTTCTCATCAATTCAGCCCTCCAGATTTTATTAGGTTTTGCGTGTTCAGGAAATAACACCATCAAAGCGGAGTTATCTCCACATACGCAGGACAATTATATTGATATATCATGCGCTGTATTTTAATTTCAAAATTATTGCCTCATTGTTTTTTCCTGGAGCCCAGTTTTATTTCTTTCTTCTTATCATTAAAGGTACAGCAACAACTAATTCACCCTTAAAAAGAAGAAGAGAAAAGAAAAGGTTTGCTTAAAAAAATGTAGCTAGAAAAATCTCCCACAGAGTGAATTCCCACAGTGTTACGGAGAATGTAAATTTAGCCCAGTGTGATTCAAACAATCAAGTTAGGAATTTTAATTTAATGGTTTGTTCCTTTGAATTGTTAGCAACTCACCTCATTGTGCAAGTTGTGTTTGAATTGGAGAAAATTGAACTAAAATGTGTTGAATTTACCCCAATCAGGTTATTCTAGGAGGTCCAATTCACAGGACTAGAAAGAATGAATCAACATATCCAACAAAAGGAGGCTTGAATGATTTCACTTTAATAATAATGACTCTATTATCCCTCAATATTTTAGAATTTAAATATTTGGTTTCTGTGGAGACTATCTTGTCTTAGTAGTTTTAACAGGGTTGCGGAATTATCTCCTTTTCATTTCAACATAACCCAGAGTCCCAGGTTTTTGGTACATTGGTCAGAAACCTCAGTGCCTCACAGTTTAGAGGGCTTGTGAATCAGTTTGGCGGCAAATAAAATGCTGGAGGAGATTGAAAAAAACGTTGGAAGAAACTGCAGATAAGAAAAAGGACCAAGTATTTTTTTGTGATATCTTAGGGAATAGTTTAACAGGGCTAATGGGTCTAGAGAATCATGGCTTGTGTTTGGAATTATAATAGTAAAATTTGGTAAAATATAGCGCTTTTCTTAGAAAGTAAGAAAACATACAAAAAGCTCATCAAGAGGAAAGTAACTTGGTTATACACCTTTTTACTTGTTTACCCATAGAGAAAGAAATGTTAATACAGTGAGCTCTTTGACAGTAAAATGGAGTTCTTACCACTTAGAGGCTTTAAAAGTTAGGTTGGGTAGGGACCTCATAGCCACATATATTATTCAATTTCACTTCAAATACATTGACACTAAGGCTCCAGGATAGTGTGTTATGCCAAGGATCACACTGGTACTGACTGAGTTAGAAAAGGTATTTCCTTTCCCTTCATACCATGATGTCTTCCTGCCTTCTCTCAGGAGTGCTTGTGACTCAAATAACTGTCATTGCTCCTGAGTCCCTTTCTTTGAATATAATGTTGGTGTTAGTTTATGGTGTGCATGTCTGTCCTTTCCAAGGGCCATGGTCATGTCACACATATAGTGGCATAATTATTCCAACCACAAATACTAACTGTATAGTGGCTCAGGATCTCTTCACTGCTTGGTGGTTCTGAAAGACCCAAGCTCTTTTCAAGCAGATCCAGCTCCTGCATTACGGTAACTGGGTTCCTTTTGCCATGTGAGGTGACATATTCACAGGTTCCTGGGATTGAAACCTAGACATCTTTGGGGAGTCATGATTCTATGTACCACTCATAGTTCATCACTTTTGGTCATTCGATTGCTAACTCACCTTAACTACTTTCACACACAGATATCCATTGTGCACAATATCTTCCTTAACTCCCCAAATAGGAAAGCTAGATGTAGTTATCCCGTTTATCTGGAAGAGGCAATGGAGCTTCAGAAACATTACATTAGTTGTCCATGAACATAGAAAGAGGCAGGGGAGCTGGGATTCAAACGCTGTGTGTCTGATTTGAAGTCTGGAGTTTTAACGCATTAACTGTAAGGTCCTCAGGCTTCATTCACAATAAGGCAGTGATTTTTCAAATTTACTTTAGCAGCAAAACCTTATGTTAAATGAAATCTTACACATGTAACCAATATGTCCCACTTCACCATGTAGGAGTTCAAAACAAGGTCATCTCTCTTTTCATATTCAAATTAAATGGTGCTAAGTCCCCTCGTGGTGTCATGAAAGTGTTTCTCTTTTCTACTTGGACCCTTCCTTCCCATAACAAATCCAACAATGCTAAAAGTGTATATTCAGTCCATGACATGTAAGACACCACATGAAGAAAAAATCCAAAATAGCCTAATGCATTTACCAGGAGCCAAGACCTCCACTGCTGTCATTGCTGTTGCTGCCACATGGTGTCACTGGTGGAGACTGTAGTCCCAAAGCCATGGCAGTTGTGTGTCCATGGAATACCACAGCAGAGACCTACCTGCACACACTACCATTTTTTGGCTGGTGGTAGACTATAGATGTGAGGGGTGAATGGAAACTTCTTTTGCTCTGTGTTAGGCAGAGCTACAGTCATCTGTGCTCCTGCTCATATGGCGCTACCATTTAGGTAATTGCCCTTTCATAACACAATCTACAGCCATTGGTCCAAAGCATTCTCACCCACAGTGTCTGGGAAGCCAGGGCATGAAGGTTTTCCTGTCTCAGAGACAGTTCATATCCCAAACCAGCCTCCCTTATACATCAACACCCTAACCCATGAGATTAGAGGAAATCCTCTTTTGGGCCCACGGTCTGTCCCAATTAATGCATCCAAATGAGTGACATTTCTTTAGACATGCTAGAACTAGATTAGGCTCCAAGGAATAGAAAAAAAATTAAATCACCAAATGAATAAGACACAGGTTGATTTCTTTCTCATATTGCATCTTGGTGCTCCACCGTGTGTTCCTTACTTTCCGAAGGTCAACTCACAGTTCCAGATGTTCACAAAATCTGAAAGCTATAGGCATCACATCCAATATTTCAGCCAGAAGGAAGCAGGAAAGGGCAGGAGAGAGAATGACACTTCCTTTAAGGATACTTTACATCCTACTTTCTATAACTTAGATGGTCAGATGACCACTCTTACCTGCAAGGAAGCATGGGCAATGTGAATTTTATTCTGAGTGCCCACATGTCCTGCTAAAATTGGAGGATGCTGTTCTTAAGGAAAAAAAATCACAACCAGCAGTATCCATTTTAAGAGGGAGCATCCTTCCTTATTACATAGTCACCCCAGTTGATAAAACAGTTGGGAGCAGATTGCTCTGGTTGAAGCAACAGTAGTTTCTGAAGTCCTGCCCACTCAGCCTTCTATACGTGTGCTCTGGTCCTTGAGACGGTGATAAGAAAAATGGGACTACAGAGCTCAACTGGAAAACCATTGTACAGAGATGACAGCTTGCAGCTCAAAGGGTTACCTGCTTCCTGCTTTTGACAAACACATTTACTTATTTTTCACGATAAATTTAAAACTTATGGAAAAATTAAGGAATAGTATAGCAATAATAATATGCCTGCTACCCAGATTCACCCTCATCACATAAGGTACCAGTGTTGTTTAAAAAATATAAGGCATTTTGGATTCTTCTAGAATTCCTTTGAACCACCACACAGCCTCATTGTACACTTTCTTCATGTCTGTGGCCAACACTGCTCTCCCCAGCTTGTATCATAATACTGGGAGGTATCCTTCTAGCTCATTTTTTCCCCAATTAGCTAGAGTCCATACTTTATTTTTATTTCCTTTGTTCTTACCTAATGTCCTTTTTCAGTGCCAGGATTCCATACAGGGATGTCACATGATATTTAGGAGTTTACTAGTCATGTCTCCTTTGGGTCCTCTTGTGGTGACAGATTCTCATACTTTACTCGTTTTTGATGGCTTTCATAATTCTGGTTAGGTATTTTATAGGACGCCTCTCTACTTGGATTTGTCTGCTGTTTTTGTCACGACTAGGGTTATGGAAAGGTTTGGTGGAGGAAGACCACAGAGGTAAAATGCCATTTTTATTATGTCATACCAAGGGTACATTTTATCGACATGATTTATGACTGTTGATACTCACCTTAATCACCTGGCTGAGGTAGTGTTTGCCAGATTTCTCCATTGTAAAGTTACTCTTTTATCCTCCTTTTTCCATGCTGTACTCTTTGGAAGGAAATCAGTAAGCCCAGCTCACACTGAAGCAGTAGGGAATGAAGCTCCCCTGCCCCAACTTGAGGAAGGAATATCTTCTACATCTAGGATATAGAATTTGGAATGCTTCTGCGTGAGGGATTTATTGCTTCTCTCCCATTTATTTATCCAACCATTTATTTATGTCAGTATGGATTCTCGGTTATTTATTTTATACTTTGGGTCCAATTCTACTTTATTTATTTTTGCTCAAATTGTTCCAGCTTACCTGAATTGGGAGCCATTTCAGGTAGCTGCTATTTCCCTTTGACACACCCCTAACCTCCCAGGGTCATTTTATTTAGTTATTTACTTTAGCAATTCTTTATTTTCTGGTACTACAAGTTGCCCCCAGGCTCATTATGTCCCAGTCAGAGAATCAGCCATCTATTCAAGAAGCCCTGATTTCTTTATTGGAGGATTATATAAAATGCTTTTTTTTTCTTTTATTGGAGGATGTCTATACACACATATACATATATACACACACATATATGTATATACATATATACATATATATGTAGAGGATTTTCATTTTAACAGGATTTAGTTGTGAGCTAACAGCAATACAGTTCTAATTGTGGCATTTTTTTAGCATTAAAGGAACAGGTGATAGAATACTTAGGGGGTTGTCCTTGGGGCTACTGGCCCCTACCACCATCACAATGTGAAAGCAGTCACTTATTCAAATAAGGGACTTCAAACCTTCAAACTTTCTTTGAGTCATAAACTCCTTTTGGGAAGCTGCAAAAGGTTAACAGATCTTTTGCCCAGGGAAAGAAAAAGCATAAACAAACACACACAGAATCTGCCCAGGATTCCTAATGTTCATAGGCTCCTTGAAGTTCTGACTTAGGGCAGCCGGTGACTCCTGGACAGGAGACCAGGTGTAGTGGAAGGGCCAGGATGGCCACATGCCTTGGTTCTTGGTTGCTGTTTTTCTCAAGCTTCATTTTCATTGTGACCTCTTTTCTGGCCAAGGAAATTGAGTCATTTAACAAATAAATAAAAAAAGTCTGATTTAATATTATAGTTTCTTCATTGGTTGATTACAAACATTTTATTTTAAGCTGCTCCTTTTATGTACAATCATGATGGAGTTGTTTTGGGTTCTTTTTTGGTTTGTATGATTTAAAGAAAAAAATCAGAGGTAATTTGCATGGTTTCTTTAATTCATATCTCTTTGAATTTTGTTTGAGTCACTTCCTCTTTGCATCAATGGTTCCTATTTAAAACCGGTACAGTGAGAAGAAGGGTATATTTAGCATAAAGTTGTGCCTGTGAGAGCTGACATCAGTGTAGGACCGAAAGAGTTAACTGAATTAAATTTCAGTACATTTTTCTGAAGCTGTGTTTAACACTGATTATTTCAAGGTGGTTTTTATAATCACTTCCAAATGTTTTAATGAGGCTGTTTTTCATTTTTCACTAGACTTCTTTAAAAATTTTTTTCCTTTCCATATTGATTTTCCAGCCACTTTCCTTGATGCCACCATTGGCAGGCCCCTCCATGCACTTTTACAGTTTGTTCTGGAAGCTTCCCTCCACCTCCTGGCCCCATCTCTCTTCCTGTCTCCTGGGTGCTCTTTATCCGAGGAGGATGCTCTTCTGGTCTGATTCCTCCTGGTTCCTCTTGCAGCCTGAGTCCTAGGCCATGTGCAGTTTTTATTTCACTCTATCCATCTTAGCTACCTCCTGTTGTCATTTTAGGTTTTAAAGATCCCTCTGGAATAGAATCTATCAGACTTTTTTATTTTATCGAATTTTTGATTATAAGCATTGGAGATCTGTTTAATCATACGCGCCTTCCTTTGATTTCAAACTTGGCCTCAGAAGCAGTTGCTTCCCTTTCCCTATCTAGGTCTCCCTGGCCTGGCACGGGACCCCTTCCCTACTGTATTAGGTAGCAATGGTCAATTAGGCTGCCCAAAGAAGACAGGGCTGTGACACTTGTCACATGCCACAGCTTTCAGACAGTTCTGTGTAAACACATGTTACCAGCCAGCCCAGGCTGATGTCAGAGATTAGTCAGAATGCGCCTGCCATTCCTTCAGAGAGAGGTCCTGTTAGGTCATGACAAACAGCCACAAGATTTATGGCTTCCCAAAGAGGAAAACCAATTCCCCAGACTATCTCTGAGAGTGATATCTGTATGCTGGACACTCTTCTCCTTGCAAACATCATGATGCAGAAATGAGATCGCTCATCAAATGTGTTGTATCTTGGTGCAAGAGTGTTGGGTGTTTTCTAAAAGGTAATGGTAATAAATGGTCCTGTTTTCCCTATTTTCTTTTCCTTACTCTTCTATTTGAATCCAGGGCCTATTCTCAATTTAGTTAAAATCTTTATAAATATAGCTTCCCACCCCTCCGAACTAAATTACTTACATAAACTTATTGAGAGATGCTGCATTTTTCTTTTGAAATCAAAGTAGTATATTTGTTTTTAATGGAGAAAGAAGGTGGGTCTCAGGTTGATGTCATGGTCTCTGTCAAGGTTATCAGAATTAAAAGCATTAATATAGTGTCCTTTATGTATGTGTTTGGGTAGTTAAGCTTGCTAATTGACTATTCCCCCAAAATGAGAAACTATTTATACATTAATGATGTTAAGTAGTTCTACCACTCAGTGGAGGAGAAGGCAAATTAGGTACTTTGTTTTTAAAAAAAAAGCTTTTTAAAATTTGGATTGTGGTACAAAGTTAATGTTAATTTTCAAGACCAAATTGCTATTTTTCAATGTAGTGGTAATACTAAAATAACAATAAATTATGGACAAATAATAAGAATCCACATTTTCCTAGGAACATTCAGATGGAACAATATGAATTGTCAAATCACTTGGATAAATACCGTCCCCAAAACCCAAATGTTTTCTTTTCTCATATCTAAACATGTGAGTATTTGGAAATGTCAATTTAGGGTTGATATTTTTCTTCTTTCAAGCAGATGTTTGGCACCCTGTGAACAGGACAGCGTGTGTGGCTAAAAATTATGTGTTAAATGCATTGAAGGTTGAAGGACAAAGGCCCATTTGAAAAGAATCTTTGGAAAATCACAGTATCAGGGTCTCTGTACCATGAACTGGGTTCCCAGACAATATCCGCTCATGATTTCTTCATGAATGCCCACAGAAGGGATTGATCTGACTCTAGTCCTTGTCGGCTTGAGCTATCCAAACTCAAGAAAAAAGTGTTACTTGAATCTGGGGTCTTTTATTAATAAGATCAATTGGCATGAAGTTTAATAATTGGGAAAGGATACCAAAAAGTAAGATAAAATGGGGGTTCTAATGAAAAACAGATACCCATCCCCAAGGAAATAAATGTGAGCGCGGATGTAATGTTAATGCAAAGAAAAGGGGAAAATGTGTATTTGCTGTGCATAGTGGTGAGCTCCCTCCTAGGGCTACGTCCTGGCTTCCAATTCTGTTCCCCCTGTTATCTCCAACTCAAAGCTTCTGCTTTTGGAGCTGAAATTCTCCATGCTTTACTCTACCCTAAGGGAATGCATTCAGTTTTTCTGGAAGTTTTTATTTTGTGAAAGCTAAATCTCTTTGCTTTTATCTCGGCAATGATGTATTTTAACAAACACAGGGCTGGCAGTAGCAACAATTAGTCCAGCCTCTGCCTGGTCCTGCAAGGGGATAGGAAGCACCAGCTCACTCCCACTGGCATCCGTATCCTCATTAATGTTTTTTCTTTTCTGACATGCTTTTCTTTTTGGTTCTCTAACTGTGACCAATCATGGGGTCAGCTTGAGTTCTACTTGTTCCATAAAGTCTTTCTTAGGGATTCTGTTCTCCTTGTTCTCTCTTTGCTTGGATGCTGAATGACACTGGCTCCTGATTGAGCCTTTGGTTATATACTATCTTCTACTTCTTTCTCTCTTTCTCTCATCTCACATATGTTAGCTTCAGTCTTATCAGCTAGACTGTAGGCAGCTTGAGAGACAAGAGACTCATCTTCCAGGAGGTCTCTTCATAACCGCACTCATGATAAGGGGTATGAAATTTTTACTGTTTGCCACATCTCCCCTGTGGGCTTGATGGACTTGGGTAACAAAGAGGGTCCTTTTTCTTGAGAGGAAAGAGGCCCTGAAGAATGTATTGGAAAATATTCTCTAATTATGTTGTTAATAGATTATAAGAGATGACTGGGGTTTCTGAGAAAGGTATCACAAGTTATTAACTGTCCACTGTTGTGAATAACTATCAAATTCCTGAGACCGATTATTTTGGGCGAAATTAGCCTAACATTATTGTTTCAGCAAAGTGTCTGACAATACTATCTTTTTGTAATCTTTTGGGACATGCAAACTGAGTTAGATCGGTGCTTTACAGATTGTTTTTCCATGTGCTAAAATCAGTTATACTTGCATTTTTAAAATGTGGCTTAAAAAATTCATAGTGCTATTTTCCCAACTGGCACATATCCCTTATGGCACTAAACCACATTTCTGGGGTAAGGTGGATGAGATGTTTTAGGGAGATGCACCAATGGACATTCTTAAATAAAAACATTTATTTTATAGATGCAGGCAGTGGGTACATATGCAGGTTTGTTACGTAGATATATTGCATAGTGGTGGAGTTTAGGCTTCTAGTGTACCCATCACCTGAATAATTAACATCATACCCAATGGTTAAGTTTTCAACTTACATCCCTCCACTCACGTTTCCCCCTTTTGGAGACCCTCAGTCTCTGTTATTTCTCTCTGTATGTTCATGTGTGCTCATTGCTTAGCTCCCAACTTACAAATGAGAACATGTGATATTTAGTTTTCTGTTCCTGAGTTATTTCACTTAGGATAATGGCCTCCAGCTCCATTCATGCTGCTGCAAAAAACATGATTTCATTCTCTTTTATGGCTGTGTAATATTCCATTATATATATTAAGTTATATATATAATATATATATAATATATATCACATATTCTTTATCCAATCATCCATTGATGGATACTTAGGTTGTTTCCATGATTTCACTATTGCAAATAGTGGTGCAATAAAAAATGCATGCAGATGTCTTTTTGATATAATTTCTTGTCCTTTGGGTAGATACTCAGTAGTGGGGTTGCTGCGTCAAATGGTAGTTCTAGTTTTAGCTTTCTGAGTAATCTCCACACTGCTTTCCATAGAAGTTGTACTAATTTATATTCCCACCAACAGTGAGTAAGTGTTCCAGTTTCTCTGCATCCTCAACATCTGTTGTTTTTTGTCTTTTTAATAATAGCAATTTTGACTAGTATAAGATGGTATCTCATTGTGATTTCAATTTGCATTTCCCTGATGATTAGTAATGTTGAGCATTATTTCATATGTTTGTTGCCACTTGTATATCTTTTTTCGAAAAATGTCTGTCACTTTTAAATGGGGTTAGTTGGTTTTTTTCTTGTTGAGTTGTTTGAGTTCATTGTAGATTCTGGATATTAGTCTTTTGTTGGATGCATAGTTTGCAAATATTTTCTCCCATTCTTTAGGTTGTCTGTTTACTCTGTTGATTATTTCTTTTGCTGTGTGAAAGCTTTTTTTTTTAAAGTACCATCTATTTTTGTTTTTGTTGCATTTGTTTTTAGATCTTAGTCATAAATTCATTGCCTAGGCCAATGTCCTGAAGAATTCTCCCTAGGTTTTCTTCTAGGATTTTTATAGTTTCAGGTTTTACATTTAAGTCTCTAATCCATATTGAGTTAATTTTTGTATATAGTAAAGGATAGGGTCCAGTTTCATTCCTCTGCATGTGGCTATCCAATTTTCCCAGCACCGTGTATTGAAAAGGTATGTTTTCCCCAATGTATATTTTTGTCAACATTGTTGAAGATCAGTTTGTGGTAGCTATGTGGCTTTATTTATTGGTTCTCTATTCTGTTCCATTGGTCTATGTGTCTATGTGTTTTTTTTTTTTTTTTTTTTTTAACTAATACCATGCTCTTTTGGTTACTATAGCCTTGTAGCTTGTAGTATAATTTGAAGTCAGGTAACATGGTGCCTCCAGCCTAGTTCTTTCTGCCTAGGATTGCTTTGGCTATTCTGGCTCTTTTTCAGTTCCATATGAATTTTAGAATAAGTTTTTTCCTAATTCTGTGAAAAAAGACCTTGGGAATTTGATAGGAATTGCATTGAATGTGTATATTGCTTTAGGCAGTATGGTCATTTTAACAAGATTAATTCTTCCAATCCATGAGCTTGGGATATTTTTCCATTTGCTTGTGTTTTCTATGATATCTTTCATCAGTGTTTTGTAGTTCTCCTTGGAGAGAGCTTTCACATCCTTGGTTAAATGTTTTCCTAGGTAATTTGTGTGTGTGTGTGTGTGTGTGTGTGTGTGTGTAGCATAAATGGGATTGAGTTCTTGATTTGGTTCTCAGCTTGAATGTTATTGGTGTATAGAAATGCTGCTAATTTTCATACATAGATTTTATTACCCAAAAATTCACTGAAGTCATTTATCAAGTCTGTGAGTCTTTTGGAGGAGTCTTTAGGGTTTTCTAGGTATAAGATCATGTTATCAGCAAGCAGAGATAATTTAACTTTCTCTTTTCTAATTTCGATGCCTTTCATTTATTTATTTTTTTTTGCTTGATTGCTCTGGCTAGGCCTTCTGACATTTTAGATTTTAATAATATTTTAGTATGAACTAGAAAAGACTTAGAAGACAAATAAAACCTTAATTTCACTGGCTTTATTTCTTTGGATAAAATGTGTAAGACATTGTGAACCAGGTTAAAGAAAACTATCAAATATTTAAGTATTTACTTACTCTTTTAGTTGGACAAACAGATACAGCCAAAATTGTGAATTTAATAGAAAGGAGCAACTTAGAGAAAACACGGCTCAAACCAAGACTAGATCATTCAAGAAGAGGGGAAAGAGTAGCTGTTTATTAGCACCCATCCAGTGAGAGAGATATATGCACCTAGTATGGTGCTGACTCCATTGCCATTGGTGCATTCTCCCAAGGGCCCTCTGCATGCTGTACCCATAATGCTTACTATACATATACATATACATATATATACACATATACATATACATATACATATACATATACATGTACATAGTGCTCACTGTAAGTTGAACACAGCCTGAAGCCATTGATGACCAGGTTGTGTGTCTGGCAGCATGATTAGAAGAAAGAGTGAATATTTTTCTAAGCTCCATACTTTGGCATTACTACATGCTTGTGTGTCCTATAAAGTATGTCACAAAAAATCTGTTAATGAGAAATATTTATTGTACCAAAGTAGATAGGACTTCTCTTTTGTTATAAGCTAAAGCAGAGCCTCTTACATCTCTGTAAATATCATTGCTTTCACTCAGGTGTAATACTTTTTCTTGAGTGGAAGAGAAAATATGGGGAGATACAGGAGAGAGCTGGAACTATCCCTGCCTCTGGGTGTATCTTAAAAATTGTGTTATATTTGGGGCCATCATCCATTCTATGTGGCTGCCATTCTAGAGCATCTTATCATAAACCCTACTTCTTCCTCAGCTATGTCTGAACACATGATTTATTTCTATGCTTTAAACAACAATGTACTTTTACAATTTAACAGCATCTAATTGACTTTTTTACCCATGGTCATAAAAATTGGCAAATTAAAGGAATAACTCTTGCTCTTTCTAAGTATCACTTTGAATGGCTGACAATGAAAGAAGCTGATAAAGGGCAAATCACACCAGGCAAGTGACTTGGCCAGCATTACACTAGGCTTTCC